>NW_028259156.1:1666666-1818181 GCF_977971745.1 Zootermopsis nevadensis | reverse complement strand
ACAGGGCTGTAAAGCTTTAAAAAGTGACCTTCTCCTCCGAAACGGAGAGTCGTATAAAATCATAAATAGAATGTCTTCCTCTTCGAGAGAAAATCCCGGACATTTATCGACTTCTGTATGTACAGAAAACTATGCAAATTCTTCCGAATGTTGCATCGTATAAAACAAGTGGAAATGTAAAATATATTTATTTTGATATCAAACCCCTGGAAAATTATCGGTTCTTGTCTGATTCAAAAAATAGGCTTGGAGATGCTAAAGAAAACTTAACGGTGCCTTCGCCCGAAGTGGGGGGCGTCTCTGGAAAAATTATAAATAAAAAAATTTTCCTCTCGAAGAGGCAAACCGAGAAAAATTACTTTTCCATTTCGAAAATGAGGTCTAAGATGTCCAAAAATTCATATGTCGTAAAGAAACCATCTTAAATACAGTTTAATATTTTAATTTTAAACAACAGCTGTACATATTAAAGATAACAGACGTGGGTGTGTTTTGGATTTTGCGTTGAATATCAGCGAGCAACGTTACTGTTGTTTGTTTAAGTAATAGAAATATAATTTTAAATTAAAACGCCATAATCAGTCGTCAGCGTGTCTTAGATGAATGTTGAGCCACGAAACAGGATGACTTTTGACGTAAATAGGCGTTTGTGAACCCTTCGATGACGTAACGGAGTTCAACGGGGACTTCATTTCCATCTGAAATTAAATATTACCGTCTACTTTGACAATGTATTAAATGTATTTCACTTTGGACCTCTTTATTCGATGAGGATGTCCCGGTGAAATACATGTACGCCGTAAGATTTGAGGTTTCCGAGGCGGTGAGTCAGAGTCTTCTGGATTGTAATGTCGTGTAGTCTGGCAGAAGTTTGCCATTGTTTCAGAGGTCCTTGCTGCCTCCATCATCAGAGCGATAAGTTGGTAAACTTCTACCAGACTACACGGCGCTGAAACCCGGAAGACAGACATAGACATGTACCCCGTTTATGGATCGACTGCCCTGAAATTTTTGGAAAGTAATTAAGAAAAATCATTACCATCTCCCTTCAAGGATTGACCCTACTGACAGTGTTAATGACTGAGATTAATTACCCTTATTTATACCGAAAAAATTAAATTTTAAATAAATGTGTAGCCAGTAAGATTTTGCAGTTTTTCAAAAACAATTAGTTTCATACCGACACTTGTAATTTGTATATAAGAAAATTATTTTGGGTATTGTCCTTTTTCTGAGGTATACGTGATGTACACGACGTTTCGGGAGCTGGCTATACTTTAGAAGAGAGGAGTAAAGTAATTCCTACAGACTGACGACTTGCTTACGTCATATGTACCATACATAATGTTCAGTGTCCAAAATAATACTCGTACATCCAGGTTTTATTGCAAAGAACCATAGATTATTCTAACAACGCACGATCTACGCCTACATTACTTGTAGCAATAATATATAATAGTGAGCAGACAACACGACGGATAATTTTTAATATGAAACTCTCGTAGCTGAGATCTGAAATAGTCTAGATGTCTCATTAAGGTAAGACAATGAGATGTTTGTTGTAAATGTAAACTGCGATATACCAGGTTTAATTTTGACTGAATGTGCATCAACAGAAATCTGAGCATAAAGCTTTATTTTGGATATTGAATAAACTTCGTGTACCGTGTTTTTCTCCCCCTTCCAGCCCCCCTGACGCCTGGGGGTAACGGTGGTGCGGTCAGCGACGGTCAGCTCTTTGTAATACTTCATCAACATCGCTTGCCATGTTGATAACAGCTCAAAATAGAAGAGTAATTCGATTTCAAAAATCATTATTGGAGTATGGAGCACGACTGACTTGACTTAATTTAATCTGCGTTTAATTTAGTCGTCAGCATGGGGTCAGGCAGTGGAGGGGACGGGGGGGGGGGACACCCCGCTCAACCTTAGTTCGCCCCCCCTGAGGCAAACAGAGCAGTTCACAGTTTTGTTAATACCTTCGATTTTTGAGAGTTGAACTGTTGAGTCTACGATGGATTTACCGTGTAACAAGACTTCCAGGAAAAAACGGGTGGAACCGAATATTTGAATTATGATTTTCTAGGCAATTTTTATTATTAGGAACATGACTTATTAACGCGAGACGTCCCCACATATTATTATTTATTTATTTGGTGTTCTGTCTGACGACAGGTCCATATGAACAGGATCCTTCCATCCTTTTCTCGGACTGGGACCTGTTCATATACGTTCTTGGCAGATGATCCAGAAGTGGTTTGCCATTGCCTTCTTCTGTGTGTGAATGGAGTAATCGGGGAAGCTCCCGGAGGAAAACTCCGTGATGCCTAGACCACGGCCTTGCCCAACACAAGTTATAAATTCGGGCACCGCCGGGAATCGAACCCGAGACCCCAGGATTAAAAGGCCAGCGTTCTAACCGCTAGACCACCTCATCTTATTATTATTTAGTGTTCTGTGTGACGACAGGTCCATATGAACAGGATCCTTCCATCCTTTTCTCGGACTGGGACCTGTTCATATACGTTCTTGGCAGATGATCCAGAAGTGGTTTGCCATTGCCTTCTTCTGTGTGTCAATGGAGTAATTGTTGGGATGCCACGGAGGAAAACTCCGTGTTGCCTAGACCACGGCCTTGCCCAACACAAGTTATAAATTCGGGCACCGCCGGGAATCGAACCCGAGACGCTAGACCACCCCACATATACGCGGATTTAACTCTTACAGCGAAAGGTACTTTGTTGTTTAGTGTCAACGTGTTAGAACCAGTAACCAATATTCTTGATACACGAAATGTCATAATTTTCTACAACGTTAGGGTCACGGTCATAATACACGTCAATTCTGTAGCGGGAATGATCATTATTTTCGATCTAATCGATCGTTAACGGTTCATCAGACGGGACCAAAATAAAATGGATTCCGTACATTCATTTATTTTATACAACATAGGCTTATTTGTCTTTATATGATTGTATTTATTTGTAATCACAGAATTTATTTTAAAATACATGAAAATAAACTGATTTCCCGATAAACGTTACCTACTCTTTAAGATGATATTTTTATATACAAGAGAAATCTTACTTTATTTAACACCGAATTTATCGATGTAATTCGGAAAAAAAAAATCTTTCTACGAAGGGACATGAAAAATGGAAACGGTTTCCCTGATTCTGACATTGGATCGTTTATCTGCGGAATTAATCAATGAACTTAAATTACATTTATTTAGAGTCTTATACTACAAGGCCTAGATTTCGGGTTTTCGCAAAAGTAACGAATATTTAAAATGAACAACAAGTTTATAACTCGTGTCCTCTAAAGTTGGAACACAAATTCCTTTTATTTTTATATCCAAATGTGAACAATTTTCGGGGATTCCGTAAACTTAGTTTTCTAATTATCTTTTGTAAGTATAATTCAACGATTGAGTTTACAAATCAGAATCGATGTCTGGAAAAGAGGAGCATAATTAATAAGAAGGGATCCTTTTATAAACGTATCTCCTTTTACTGTCTTCTTAAATTGGAATTTTTTTCAAGCCATATATTATAAATGCATGTAAGGGGTGTAATCTGTCATTTTAGTGAAATAAATTCCTTTTGTGATTAGCGGGGAATAAAATTGTATCTTTTAAAATATTCAATATTTCCGAAATAATGATCCCGTCAAGAGATATTCAGATATAAAACGACAGTTATATTGTTATAATAATAAATTAGTTTGTCGTATATTGTTTTTTTAACAAAGAACGTTGAACATATCGAATTAATTTATCGTTTGAGTATGTTACACTAACCTTATATAATATTTAAATATTCAGTCCCTACCTAAAAGAAAACACACCCCACGTCAGTTGGTGAATACTGTTTAAGGAATTAATCGGTGTTTAACGTAATTAAGTATCTGAAACCCAAAAATAGTCATATATTTTGTGATCAAACTGCGAAGTTATTTAATTTTATTAATAGTGGTCCATATAAATTACTGCTGTGATTTTAAATGCTTAATTATTTCGGATTGAATCTTTATATTGTGTTAAGTGTCTCGTTATAAGGAATTCTCACGACAGCGTAGTACTAATTCGTTACAACATCTAGCAACCGAGTAATTCCATTTCAATTTGTCATTAACTACATTTTTTTGGGGAGTAAGAACATGTTACAGTATTTACTAGATTTTCTTTATACTTGCTAATATCTACAAATTTAAATGTTGTATTTGGTTGTAATGACCTCTGAATGTTGATGTTTCCTTTGCTCAGAGTTATTTTGGTCCGCTGTCCTACTTTTAACTCAATTTATACCATTTACTAATAGTTCCGTTTACCTATTTCATTATACAATTTGCATCTAATTGTTTATTTATTAAGTGTTCTGTCTTACGACAGGTCCATTGCTCTGCCCAAAAAGAGCTCTCCAGTTGTCCCTATTCTCGGCTTCTCGCTTTAATTCCTGGAACGTCATCTTCTTTCCTTGTTTAAGGTCGTCGGTTAGCTGTATCAATCTTCTTCCCAGTCCTCGCTTTCCTTCAACCTGACCTTCGGTGATATCACTCAGTAACCAATTCCTTCTCATAATATGTCCCAGCCAGTTAGCTTTCCTTCGTGTAATCGCCTGCAGAATGGTTCTTTGCTCGTTGACTCTCCTTAATATTTCTTCGTTGGTCACTCGATCCGTCCACCTGATCTTCTCTATTCTTCTCCAACACCACTCCTATCTAATTGTATATAAACATTTTAAGACATTTTATAAGTACGTAGTATCTTCGTCACCTCGACTCATAATCTCCCCTTTCCACCTGTACAATTCTTAGGCAATACTTCGTTACCAACCACTGTAGCTTACATTATCCTACAGTCTTACCATCCCCAATTCTGCCACACCATTTACTGCATATTTAGGTAGGCACCCGTACGTTCTTGCAAGATCCCCTTTACATTTTCTGTTCTTTCTCACCTTTGTTCCAAGCCCCATAATTCCTCGCCGTATTTCAGTCTAGCGGTTCCCAATCTTTTGGGCTTTAGACCACACACGGATATTTATCTTTTTGGGCACACTAGAATTAAAACAGACAAAAGTAATTTATAATACGAGTACATCTATTTTTAGGTAATTTTTCACTGCCTCGTTTTATTATAATAAATATGTCCATTTTAGTTGTACTACATATAATAATTCTTTTGTTAGAGGGAATTATTTTCTACAAAGAAAATGACACTCACAAATTCTAAGAGAACTGAGCTAGAAAAAAAACCTTGCGAGCATAAACGTAGATATTTACTACTAGTCAGATGCTATCTACAAATGGAGTCTGTTCCAATTCGTTTGCTTCTAGGAGTGGGATAATTCACTAGCAAAAGAAGTAACTGTTTAAACCATTGTAACTACTTTCTGCTTTAAAATTTCAAATGTAAGTTGAGTGTTACTGTTTAAAGTAATTGTTAAAAATATGCAGTCACGAATAATAATGTGATATTAACAGTTATTTGCTTTTTAATTTGAATATTTGATTGTATATAATAATTTTATATTCAAAGCCTCGTTGTGCATTTGGCAAAATATTGCGTAACACAGACTGAGAACCACTGATCTAGACTGACATCTCATAGACATTTACTAAACTCTTCGCCTATTTATTTGGTGTTCTTACAAACACTTATCAATAGTTATTAAATTCTGGTTTCCTTTTTCTATTAAATTAGCCTTATTTTTATTCCATCTTTATATACGTTTAGGACTTCCTGTCTGTCTAAGCGAAGAATTGACTTAACCTTTGGACATAAGCAACATTTAAACGTATTTTGGCTATTATTTTGAAAAGAGAAGCATTTGCGAAAACATGTTCTTAGGGACATTTGTTTCTTATTTTTGATCCAGGAACACGCATAGAAAGTTTGTAAATATACTTTTGAATCATCCTGTATATACATAACTTAAAGTTTAGATTCCCTCTTTCGCGGTTTAAAACAGTCTCTAAGTCTCAGCCAATTGTCTTCAAAATTTGTGCCATTATGTTTTTCTTGTTTTAAGTATACTGTCTCTGAATTCTTACTTCGTAAAATACTTGTCTAGTTTTTGTATATATTTTGGATCTGATAAATTACATTATAAATTAAATTTGCCTTCGCCTTTCCAGGAAAACAATTTACCAAAATACGTAACTCACTAATATTTTTTTCACGTCAATTCAGTTGTCTCTGATCACTGGCTCACTTTTTAACTTCCTTCTGTCTAACTAATATATTAATTTTCCCCGTAGTTCGTTGTGTGAAGCCATTCGTATTACTGACTCACCAATCGGCCCCCAAAAAATTTCTGCATGGCCTGAATATATTTTATATGCACAACTCCTTATTATGAACATATGCAGCTCGACTGAAGATGGTGCTTACTTTTTTGGAACTTCCTATACCTGGTTTCATGTGATCGATACTACTCAATGCAGGACAGGCACACAGCCATGACACAGATTGCCCCACGTAATTGTTACCATTTATGTTTACACATTGGTAATACACTGCTGCTTATTTGTTGAGCTCTCCTTCGAGTTTTCCCTCAGGGCACAGTACATAAAGAATCGATTGTGTAAATTTATGAGGGAATAAATTGCTTTACAATCGATAGAAATCAATATAAAACCTGTGTATGTCTTATGCCAACCATGAGCTATGTCAACATGAGTTTCCTTGGGTATCAGAACATTTCTATTGCTTTGTAGTAACAAATTCTGAGACTTTTTCACTTTCCGAACGTCCTCTGTCAGTATCTAACAGACCACACGGTACAAAATCCCAGAAGGCTGCCATCTTAATCCTCTAGGCCTAAATTAACGCGAGGTTTGGAAGATAATATCTGATACAGTGTTTCAGCCTCAAAACTGGTGATATTGAAAGTTATCATGGTGATTTGGATGATAATATTTCTCTGGATTTGGCGATGTGTAGACTTGTCGGTAGATATGCTAATGTTTCGAAGACTTTTTCTGTATCTGTCTTCAGGGCTTAATATTAATATGTTATGTTTCTCCGAAAGTTGTCATCTACTGACGAGCATATACGGCGCCATAACACGGAAAAGAGCCTAAATTTTGGTGGTCTATACTAAAACTTTTCTAGTGAATTTAATATAATTTATTAATTTTCCATTCTATGATCAGTCTGGTTAATAAATAACTAGGATTATATTTTGCAAAGTTAGTGACAGAACTGGTGAGTTGGCGCATGTTGGGTCACGTGGCTACACTTTTTTTTTTGTCAAAAATGTGTAGAAAGATTTTTGCAAAGTTGCTTGACTTCTTTTTACAATCAGTGACTACTGATAAGAACTGTAACTTTCAGTACGAACTACAGACATAACAAAAAGTCTCCAGAGTTTCCAATACCAAGAAAAACATGATTATTAACTTCAGAAATCAAAATAGGAGTGTCCAAAACGAAGTCAACATAACAGTCAACATTCGACTTCGGTAAGATTTGTGGGAACAAAATTTGTTGAAAAAAAGAGACAATTTCCGGGAGGTAAATTTATTTTTTTTGTCGTCCTGAAAATATGTTTTTCGTAAACAGTTCTTTCGAAGAAATAGGACAAAAATATAAAATGTTGTAATGCTATTTAGATAAAATTCTTAATAACTTTATCAAGAAGACAGCAATTAATAACAAATTTCGTGTATTTCATGAAAGTTGTTTAGCATACAAGGGTGTGACTTGCAGTGTTAACAGATTCTCTGGCTGAAACTACGTTCTTCTCAAGAAAATAATCATTTCAGAAATTTTTTCCTCAGAGATGAATGGACCAGTGGATAGAAAATACATACGAACGTGGACCCTCAGTTCCTAAATTCTTCTTAATATATTATTGACATTCATACAGCCCTGTGTATTCCGGGCGGTCGCGAACAATTCGTGAAATGCATTGTGATAACGAAAATCGTCTATTTGTGATATGCTGTGGAATTACCGGCTGCCCTGCCACACTGGCCTATGAAAGTATCTGAGTGTAACCGCTGTGACGATTTGTAGAGCCACCAAAATTTATTCTCTATATAAATCGACATTTTAAAACGCTCTGGGTCTGTAACCTCGAAACCTCAATTTTAAAACATTTAAACCTCATAACCTGTTCGATCACGTACCAAGCTTTGAACTGGGCTACAAAGTTACTAACACGTAATACAAAAATATCCGGATCACCAAATCAGCCACAATGTCAACTGTAGGATTGATAAATTTTTTATAAACCATTCGAGAATTTTTGAAAATGTATCTGGGAACTACAAACAGCCAGGAACAATGTTCATCGTGAAATCAGGACAATAATAATTTCATAAAATATTTGTTACTGTTTAGTTCTAAGACTTTTATCAAATAGGAACTGGGTTTATCAAGGCGATGTTAACATTGGACTGCTAAGTTGTGGTTCAGAGTAGAATTATGGCGGTGTGCCAAAATTTCGGAGAAATATACTACTTCCATCTTCAATGCTGAAGTCTTTGGCATTCAGCCATATTAGTGCACAGCTCTACAATCCAGAATACCGCTAGGTGCATTCCGAAAATGCTGAAAGTAATATATGCAAAACAATAATTTTGACATAAGATTTTGTTTTCACAGCGTAGAGTATGAAGATTTCTGTCTTCTGGGTTGTTGCGCTGTGTAGTCTGGTCGATGTTAACCAACGTTGCAGACGTCATACTCGACCTGATGACAGAGGCAGTATGACCTCTGAAACGTTGGTTAACATCGACCAGACTACACAGCGCAACAACCCAGAAGACAGAAATCTTCATACTCACCGCTGTGAAAACCTAAAATCATAAGCTTATAATTCATCAATAATACGAGATTTATTTAACCAATTAAATTTTATAAACGTGATACGCATTATTTTTGTAGACAAAGAGAAGCATTTATTTTGGATTTCAAGCCGGCCCTAAGCTTTATTTTTCCGAAATGTACCAAAAATAATCTTTTGAACTCTGTAAATGTTGATAAAGTGTTTTTATAATATTTATTAAAAATTGGTTTACGAAAGATCCTCAGAATAGTAACAGTTAAACTTATAAATCATTCAGCGCGTAAAGAACGCCTATAAGTAATTTACGTGTAAGACAATGGTTCTTTTCGATATATTTATGAGAATATTTACATCTCTCATTTCATGATGCTGAATATTTCCGTACAGGATTTACGTTAATTTATTTAGGCGAATTTATATATGTGCTCAATGTACTTATATATATATATATATATATATATATATTATGTATGTGTGCTTTATGTATGCATGCACGTACGTACCAGATTCATATGTATCGTCGCATATACGCAGTTCCTTACGTCCATTACACTACATTGAAAGAAATTCCCACATTTTCCGACCGAAGTTCTGAAATTACATACAATGACCAAAAATCGAAGGTAACCTTTGTCGAACCCCACTCACTGCTACCATCCGTACATGACCTGCCGCACTTAATTAACTATTCAAACGAGGATGTAACAATATTATAGAAAATACACAGTATTTCAATTAAATGTAATTTCTGTACATTTATTATTAAACCTGCTATGATATTAAAATTTTATTTTGTTTCTAAATAACCAACGCAGACCACAATCACCAAATTTACTACTAATAAATATTAATTCGGGAATGTAACCATTTTTTAAGCGGTGAATATACTGAATAAATATATTCTATTTACGTGTTGAAGAATTCTTAACTTGGGATTACTTAACTTTTCCATCTGATGTACAAACATATATTTTTCTTTTAAATTAGAGTGTTTTAGCATTCAGGTTCTATAATTGTTTGTTATGTTCTCTTAAAATGTCACTTTTAGCGATATTTATGTATGTATAGTCTTTTTCTTCAATTTTAAGTTTGTGTACTTTTCTGACTTGTAACACCGACGTTGATGTCATGCCTTAAAATGTTTGCTGAAATGTGGGAGGACAGGAGAAATATAGAAATATACAAAGCTAAGAAAGAAAGAAAGATGAAGGATTAAAGACAGAATTTCGATTATAAGAAGAATGCAGAATCGATCTTCGTCTGCGCGGAAAAACTTCTCTTAAGGGGTCAAAGCGTATACTTCATGACTTTCAGGAGGGTATAACCATTGTGGTACATATTTTGTATATTCATTTCCCTCGAGTGTGTTTTTTTCTCTCTTCAATTAAGCTACTATTCTCCTATGTAACATTTCCTTTCCCTCAATTTCGCTTATGACACTTTCCGACAGCAGGGAAATAGATTTTTTATCTAATTACTCCTGAAAGTATAGGACAGAAGTGAGCTGTTTTTAAAAAAACACCTTCAACTTCTCATTACCGACTCTTAATTATATTTCACTCTGTTAACGAAATGAAATGCTAATTGACTTTTCCAGCAAGGCACTAGGAAATAAGCTTATCCTGTAACAGGAATACTAAATAATTCAGTTCCTCATCAGCATTCAGGATAAAGACATTTTTTAAAACAAGCGTACATCTGATTTCATAACGAGAGTAACTGTGTTTATAAAAAAAAATCGTCTTTCTTTATAAAAGCTTTTCCTTGAGATCAGTTAAAATAATTAACTACTGTCTGATAATTTGCATAAAGTAAATAAAAATACGACAAATTAAATCGGCGCCTTGAGAATAAATTGACGTAAATATAAAAAGTGTTGCCAACTAAGCAACTTGAAAGTAAGAGCAGAAAACTGAGTTCGCACATTTTTCAGATGAGAAGCTGGTAGTTAACCAGGCAATCAAGGACTTAAAACCTTGAACATCGTTTAGTGCATTGGAATATAAAATATGCATACAAACAAAAATGTTTACACTATAAAGGACACTAACGCCAGGCGCTTTTCGACCATTATACTCTGTTAAAAACCATAATCTTTTGATTTATATTATGTGATTTAACTTGTTTTTAGCTACTGATGATGACATCTTTGAGGTCGAAACGCGTATAGCATTAGTGTCCTTCATAGTGTAAATAGTTTTGTTTGTATGCATATTTTATACTCCAATCAAGGACTCAGATGTTAATTATGTTAATTTCCGTGTACTCAAGCGTGTGTCGTTGGCCCTTATCGTCAACAAGACGAATCCAGTTCACGCCCTCATATATTATTCCTTTAAAATCTTTTTAAAATTATTTTTCCATCTACACCTTTGTCTTGTGAGTTACGTCTTCATCCCAGGCTTTCCGAATAAAAATTTTGTACGCATTTCTAATCTATCCGATGCATGTAGAATGTATCACCATTTTCGCTGTCTTTAGTTTGATCAGCAGAAATTTACGTATAAACTTATATTCTTTCATTAAAAGTGTGGAGCTTTATTAATCCAGCATTTTGCCATGTAAGACGATTTGTTTTAGATAAAATAGATGAAACTCATTTTTGATCTTCATAGATGGTACAGTGTAGTTTACAATTAAATTCGCATATTTATAATGCACTAAAAACCTAGTCTCACAATTCAAATTTTACAACGGAAATGGCATACTTTGGTAGCCGTTGGCTGAAGCCTGCCCACAGACACGAACTCCCTATTGTCTTATCACTTTACCTATGACTAGCTGAAGTATTAGACAGTGATTTATCACATACCATCCGATTTCATTGACACGTAAAATAATTTAATATAAATTATACTTTAAAATTCTTAAATGTTTTCTTGAGTTTCGTTACAGGCCATAAGAACTTAAATTCACGACGATTTAATAAAAATTTCGGCTTTATAAGCCTATTATGAGTGCTTTTATGGATTTTTTTCGTAAGTATCCTGTAGCCAGGCACTGCAGTTATCAACAAACTTTATTCGTCCTAAAAGCTTTTAGGTCTTAGTGAACATTGACTTCGTAGACAGTTCCATGACTCGTAGAAATACACATTTGAAGAAACTACTGATTATCTAAATTCGGTTTGAATAAAAATCTCTTTTTTTCCTGAGATAAGTTTATTTTTTGTGATTTAGAGCGATTCGTTACACATTATTATCGTTCTTGGTTTTCGTCTGATTTCCTGTCCTAGTACTTTCTCAAATGTTTCATTTATTATCATGATTTATTGACGTTAAATCCTGATTTATGTCTCCTGTTCTACCTGTTATATGCTCGTCTAATCTTCTTTTAAATAAATTTCTAAAACTTGAGTGTTCAAGTAGCTGAATCTCGTATTTTTAGATCTTACCAAGATTTGTTATCGTATTTCTTGTGTATATTTTGGAACACACTAGGTAATGATCTGCGTCAACTTGAGCTCTCCTATAATTTCTTCTATCTGCGACATACATTTTCTCATATATATTCCAAATCCTGACATTCAGATCGCCTGCAACTAGTATACAGTATATTTTGTTCCTACAATATTCGAGCTTTCTTGGAAATATTTATAAACATTTTCTGTTCCTTCACCTTGTGTGATTTTCCTGTTTTAATTTTTTTAATGTAGTTATCCACTCGCTAATTCAAGGAATATCCAATTACACTGGACAATAAATTTTGATGAGTTGTGTATATCGGAAATGAAACTAGTCAATTCTTATGTATTTTCGTCCGCTAAATTCGAAAATGACAATAAAAAAGCTTAATTTGTATCTTATATGCGTCATGTTTGTGTTTGACTGTACAAAATAAATATATTTAAAAAAAAGCTTAGTTAGTTCGCGTTTTGAAGATATTTTATGCTTTCTAAAATATCACCAATAAATTCGTCCATATGATATGATATGTTTTCTGATGTAATTATTATATCTTTTTTATTTTCTGTAGTTCACTGATTATTTCCGGCATTTTCTGATTGCTGCAATTGTCATGTCTTCCAGCATTGTACTAAGTCGATTGCTAGCATCGTCATCCATTGTACACACCCAGTCTATTGCTTTAGTATTGAATTGAACTTGTAAACGTATTCTAAAACAGATATCTGCAAGACCTCCATACCATCTGTTGTCCAAACAGATGGAATGGAGCAGCGTTAGTGTCTACAGTCGCCAACAGATGGCAGGATGATGCAAAATACAACGTAAAAGAAAATTTTATTTTATTTTAGACGTCAGGGTAAAGGTTACGTTGTAAGTTTAATGACACCCAGTCACCTGACAGTGTTAAACACAGTCGTGATGTATAAAATGAATGAAAGACGACATTTTAGAGAAATGCTTATGAACTGTTGGGTATTTTAACTAACCGTTTGGTATGTCAAATTTGTTAGACTAAAATTACAGCGTCGAATTATCAGTTGATTAATGAATAATTAATTGAAAAGATATAGAGGAAAGCAGTGGTGGCCTATTTAAGAGATTATCCCGGAATTTTCCTCGAGGAACTGAGGGAAAACACGACAAACCTGCTCTAGGATAGACAGTGTCCTGATCCAGAATTGAACCCGGTACTGCTCTAATACGAACCAGGCCTTATTAATGTATATTTTAAAATTATAATGAAAATGTCGCTATTGATTTGTACAAAGGGCTTTGTTTAATAATAGTATAGAAAATCTCTTTCAAACTTTAGCCATTCAGAATCTTTATATGTGCGTGAGTTTAATGGTCGGTACAGTATCGGCACATAATAATTAAGGGGTGTAAGTGTCTACCAGTATTCTGCATTGACTGAGTTAAAAAAAAGATCATTACTGTGTATGTTTACCCTAGTATGTACAAGCAGAATAGAAACCACTTGTTAAGGGTGATTTATGACGGAGAAATAATATTTGGTTTGTGTCTTAATTGCAAGAAAGTGCTTTATAGTGTTTGCTGAAGATAATTGTGTTCACCTACTATAATAAACACCTTTCACGGTGAGAAGGGTTCTGGGTTTTATATAGACCAACGTAGGAAATTATTATTTTTCTTTATCTTTCTCCATAAAAATTTGGGGAGATTGAAGCTCGTTCGCTGGTCCATAAAACAAAAATTGCTTTCATTAACTTGTGGGTCTTCGTACACTTGTTGCAGACCACGTCTCAAATTTCTGTCTTCAATAACAACAAAATTCTCAAGGTCGTATGTTGTCATGCTTATATCTGCCAAACGGTAAATATCTGGTTAACCATATTCATGTCAAAATGAGGAAATGTATAGGTCAAGGTCATATGGAAGACACGACAAAACCGACCCAATAGTATCCCAGACACGAGTCTTTAAAATTCTCAAGGTCGTATGTTATCATGCTTATATCTGCCAAACGGTAAATATCTGGTTGACCATACTAATGTCAAAATGAGGAAATGTATAGGTCAAGGTCATATGGTAGTCACAAGAAGATCGGAAGAATTGTTTGCGAGATACAGATGTAACGTTCTACTTTGGATACATTCGTTCGGATTTAGTCTACTAATGTGATAGTGTGGCTTTGCATGGAGCAACTCAAGTTCCCAAGGAAGCTGGTGTCAGCTTAAACCTGCTCAGCTGATATGATAATACGTCCATGAGGCTACAACTTTTTTCAAGACTATCACATTTATTTCTAACACTAAGTTCTACATAAATTTCACATTTAATTTAAAACATTACCTTCTTAAATTAGGCCAATTCACTTTATCCTTAGTACACTCTAATTCCGTAATTTAGAATATTTATTCATCCACCCGTACTAAACTTGGATTCATCTCCTCAGCGCTTACCTGTTAAAAGTAGCTGCACCTTGCTCATGATGACTCTAGTAACCTCCTGCTATCTTCGAAGTTTCGGCCCTTCTGCTCTAGATCTCTCTTCAACTTCCTTTCACAACCTTTCCATATTTCTGCTGACTGCCTAATGGCTACGTCTGCATTTCCGTTTAATGTTTTTCTCATCCCCTGAGAATAAGCTGAACTAGCCTTGCTGCTTTACTCTAGACAGGAAATGTATCAACACATTCCTACATGCAAGGCTTACTTCTAACTACGTTCAATTCTCTACATTCCTAATTTACAATATATTAACTAAAATTAATTCACTACAATTTCCCCATTTCTAAAATGGAAAGTGTCCTCACTTTCCTTGACATAATTAAATTCACTACAATTTTACTCAATTTTTTTTCGCTATTTACAACAAAATAAATCTTAATTCTACAGTTCATTGTTATAATGCTCTTTCCTTTACAAAAGTTTTGTGTTCCTACCATATTTTCTGAATTTACATACAGGTAATTTCTTTCCAATACAGTCCATTAGGTGCATATATTTATTATACACCCAGTTCTTCTGAGAACTGGTATCTATGCTGTCTTCCTGGTTCAGTAGCTGGCTTCTAACTTGTATCTTCTTACTTAGCAGTTCATATCGGTCGTGTCTACGTAGATAATGGTTCATTTGTAGTGCAGTGTGTGTTGAAGTGTCCACTCCTGGAAGATGTTTGATTTTTCATCTTCGGAGCTTCACGTTTTTGACAAATCTGGTTGTTTACACTACATATAGTTACTACAGTGACCCTATTCATCATTATAAAGAATAAAGGTTCTCAGATTACATAGGTCCAGCTTCTGCAGATAAGCGATATCTGTATATGATTTACGTGGTACTATCTCGTACAAAAGTCTTTACTGAGTACACATGGCATGCAAATGTCCTTTCACTGAAGTCGTATGACCCAATTTGACGAACCGCCATATTCTTGCATGTTATGTTGGATTGGTGTTTCACTTATTTCTATTCTCACACTTCAACGAGAAGACATCCTTGCACTGAGATTCACTGTATGTAGCACCCGTTAATATCTGATTGAACGGTAGCAATTAATCGTGTTAATGGTCCCGAAGAACTGTATTTCTAGAGCACAAAGTTACGTTGATACTGACCGAAAGAAATCAAATAATTCCAACCGTACTTTAATGGCGACTATTCAATCGGGACCAGCTGACTCTTCCAAGACAGAATCAAAACTGACTGACTTCTGATTGGTCCTCGATGCCATCCGAAAGTATTAATTTCTTTCCATTGAGGCCTTCACAGATGGCACGTCTTATCTTTGGTTCCGTATTTCTCCGGTAGACTGCGTCTTTGTGTTTGTACGTCGTGTCCTCCAGTAAATGTGAGGCAATATTTTCGATATATTTTGTTGACATTTGACATAGGACACCAATATGTTACGACAAGTTTGACGTGCGATCCGAATTCCACGCCTACCATGCATTGCAAATAATGTATCAGAGATTTATATTCACATTTTTTGTGAGGCGATTTATATTAATAAATGACGTACCATAGTTCACGTACGTTTATTCCGATTCTTTCGTTACATGATACTTATTTATAGTGAGTTGGATTGGGTCATCGTTACGCATGAATCTGCTACGTATTTGCGTCGACATCTACACTGCATGAATTTTGCAAGAAACAATTCTTGTGTAAACATTTTGTAGTTTTAGACGTCTTATCATGTATTACACGCATATAATCACTATTTGTGTTATATGGGGAATGTGTGAGCGCGTAATATCGTTATTGGTAAGTGGTCGTGGCCGATTTTGCGCATCCTCCACCTCACGACTTTGATGCCTTCGTGCGAATTTATAAAAAGCGATAAGGCATTATATAGTATGAATATCATTAACTTACCTGTGGCATGACGTCCATACAAAATTTCAACAATTTTTGAGCATCCATTCGCTTTTTCCAAAATTCGTGCGCACGCAGTCAATTTGCACTGACCGAGATTACCCCGCTTTGGTTGGTTTCGGTTAGGTTAGGTTAGGTTAGGTTAGGTTAGTGGGGCACCTGCGCAGACGTTGTTGCGCAGTGCAGTCATATGACGTGCGCATGTGAGGGAACCTTGAGCTAGTTATGGTCAGTTTTAAATTATTTAACAACCAAAAATACGATTCCGTCACTTTAAAGAGAATATTATTTTCTGGGCTCCACTTTCATACGTAAATTAAACATTTTACAAGGATATTATATTGGACACATACTTTCAGTAATTGCAAGTACACCAATCACTTATCACTTAAATATAATCTTATAGAATATTTCATTTTGGAAGTATATATGTTGTCACACGAAGAAAAAATTATTTAAAGATTTATTTAATTTTTTTATTACATTACATATAATTACTACAGTGACCCCATTTATCGGTATAAAGAATAAATGTTCTCAGATTACATAGGTCCAGCTTCTGCAGATAAGCGATATCTGTATATAATTTACGTGTTACTAACTCGTACAAAAGCCTTTACTGAGTACACATGGCATGTAAATGTCTTTCACTGAAGTCGTATGTCCCAATTTGACGAACCGCACATATTCTTGCATGTTATGTTGGATTGGTGTATCACTTATTTCTATTCTCACACTTCAACGAGAAGACATCCTTGCACTGAGATTCACTGTATGTAGCACCCGTTAATATCTGATTGAACGGTAGCAATTAATCGTGTTAATGGTCCCGAAGAACTGTATTTCTAGAGCACAAAGTTACGTTGACACTGACCGAAATAAATCAAATGATTCCAACCGTAGTATAATGGCGACTGTTCAATCTGGACCAGCCGACTGTTCCAAGACAGAATCAAAACTGACTGACTTCTGATTGGTCCTCGATGCCATTCGAAAGTATTGATTTCTTTCCATTGAGGCCTTCATAGATGGCACGTCTTATCTTTGGTTCCGTATTTCTCCGGTAGACTGCGTCTTTGTGTTTGTACGTCGTGTCCTCGAGTAAATGTGAGGCAATATTTTCGATATATTTTGTTGACATTTGACATAGGACACCAATATGTTACGACAAGTTTGACGTGCGATCCGAATTCCACGCCTACCAAGCATTGCAAATAATGTATCAGAGATTTATATTCACATTTTTTGTGAGGCGATTTATATTAATAAATGACGTACCATAGTTCACGTACGTTTATTCCGATTCTTTCGTTACATGATACTTATTTATAGTGAGTTGGATTGGGTCATCGTTACGCATGAATCTGCTACGTATTTGCGTCGACATCTACACTGCATCAATTTTGCAAGAAACAATTCTTGTGTAAACATTTTGTAGTTTTAGACGTCTTATCATGTATTACACGCATATAATCACTATTTGTGTTATATGGGGAATGTGTGAGCGCGTAATATCGTTATTGGTAAGTGGTCGTGGCCGATTTTGCGCATCCTCCACCTCACGACTTTGATGCCTTCGTGCGAATTTATAAAAAGCGATAAGGCATTATATAGTATGAATATCTTTAACTTACCTGTGGCATGACGTCCATACAAAATTTCAACAATTTTTGAGCATCCATTCGCTTTTTCCAAAATTCGTGCGCACGCAGTCAATTTGCACTGACCGAGATTACCCCGCTTTGGTTGGTTTCGGTTAGGTTAGGTTAGGTTAGGTTAGTGGGGCACCTGCGCAGACGTTGTTGCGCAGTGCAGTCATATGACGTGCGCATGTGAGGGAACCTTGAGCTAGTTATGGTCAGTTTTAAATTATTTAACAACCAAAAATACGATTCCGTCACTTTAAAGAGAATATTATTTTCTGGGCTCCACTTTCATACCTAAATTAAACATTTTACAAGGATATATTGGACACATACTTTGTAATTGCAAGTACACCAATCACTTATCACTTAAATATAATCTTATAGAATATTTCATTTTGGAAGCATATATGTTGTCACACGAAGAAAAATTTATTTAAAGATTTATTTAATTTTTTTATTACATTACATATAATTACTACAGTGACCCCATTTATCGGTATAAAGAATAAATGTTCTCAGATTACATAGGTCCAGCTTCTGCAGATAAGCGATATCTGTATATAATTTACGTGTTACTAACTCGTACAAAAGCCTTTACTGAGTACACATGGCATGTAAATGTCTTTCACTGAAGCCGTATGTCCCAATTTGACGAACCGCACATATTCTTGCATGTTATGTTGGATTGGTGTTTCACTTATTTCTATTCTCACACTTCAACGAGAAGACATCCTTGCACTGAGATTCACTGTATGTAGCACCCGTTAATATCTTATTGAACGGTAGCAATTAATCGTGTTAATGGTCCCGAAGAACTGTATTTCTAGAGCACAAAGGTACGTTGATACTGACCGAAATAAATCAAATGATTCCAACCGTAGTATAATGGCGACTGTTCAATCTGGACCAGCCGACTGTTCCAAGACAGAATCAAAACTGACTGACTTCTGATTGGTCCTCGATGCCATTCGAAAGTATTGATTTCTTTCCATTGAGGCCTTCACAGATGGCACGTCTTATCTTTGGTTCCGTATTTCTCCGGTAGACTGCGTCTTTGTGTTTGTACGTCGTGTCCTCGAGTAAATGTGAGGCAATATTTTCGATATATTTTGTTGACATTTGACATAGGACACCAAAATGTTACCACAAGTTTGACGTGCTATCCGAATTCCACGCCTACCAAGCATTGCAAATAATGTATCAGAGATTTATATTCACATTTTTTGTGAGGCGATTTATATTAATAAATGACGTACCATTGTTCACGTACGTTTATTCCGATTCTTTCGTTACATGATACTTATTTATAGTGAGTTGGATTGGGTCATCGTTACGCATGAATCTGCTACGTATTTGCGTCGACATCTACACTGCATCAATTTTGCAAGAAACAATTCTTGTGTGAACATTTTGTAGTTTTAGACGTCTTATCATGTATTACACGCATATAATCACTATTTGTGTTATATGGGGAATGTGTGAGCGCGTAATATCGTTATTGGTAAGTGGTCGTGGCCGATTTTGCGCATCCTCCACCTCACGACTTTGATGCCTTCGTGCGAATTTATAAAAAGCGATAAGGCATTATATAGTATGAATATCATTAACTTACCTGTGGCATGACGTCCATACAAAATTTCAACAATTTTTGAGCATCCATTCGCTTTTTCCAAAATTCGTGCGCACGCAGCCAATTTGCACTGACCGAGATTACCCCGCTTTGGTTGGTTTCGGTTAGGTTAGGTTAGGTTAGGTTAGGTTAGTGGGGCACCTGCGCAGACGTTGTTGCGCAGTGCAGTCATATGACGTGCGCATGTGAGGGAACCTTGAGCTAGTTATTGTCAGTTTTAAATTATTTAACAACCAAAAATACGATTCCGTCGCTTTAAAGAGAATATTATTTTCTGGGCTCCACTTTCATACCTAAATTAAACATTTTACAAGGATATTATATTGGACACATACTTTGTAATTGCAAGTACACCAATCACTTATCACTTAAATATAATCTTATAGAATATTTCATTTTGGAAGTATATATGTTGTCACACGAAGAAAAATTTATTTAAAGATTTATTTAATTTTTTTATTACATTACATATAATTACTACAGTGACCCCATTTATCGGTATAAAGAATAAATGTTCTCAGATTACATAGGTCCAGCTTCTGCAGATAAGCGATATCTGTATATAATTTACGTGTTACTAACTCGTACAAAAGCCTTTACTGAGTACACATGGCATGTAAATGTCTTTCACCGAAGTCGTATGTCCCAATTTGACGAACCGCACATATTCTTGCATGTTATGTTGGATTGGTGTTTCACTTATTTCTATTCTCACACTTCAACGAGAAGACATCCTTGCACTGAGATTCACTGTATGTAGCACCCGTTAATATCTTATTGAACGGTAGCAATTAATCGTGTTAATGGTCCCGAAGAACTGTATTTCTAGAGCACAAAGGTACGTTGATACTGACCGAAATAAATCAAATGATTCCAACCGTAGTATAATGGCGACTGTTCAATCTGGACCAGCCGACTGTTCCAAGACAGAATCAAAACTGACTGACTTCTGATTGGTCCTCGATGCCATTCGAAAGTATTGATTTCTTTCCATTGAGGCCTTCACAAATGGCACGTCTTATCTTTGGTTCCGTATTTCTCCGGTAGACTGCGTCTTTGTGTTTGTACGTCGTGTCCTCGAGTAAATGTGAGGCAATATTTTCGATATATTTTGTTTACATTTGACATAGGACACCAATATGTTACCACAAGTTTGACGTGCGATCCGAATTCCACGCCTACCAAGCATTGCAAATAATGTATCAGAGATTTATATTCACATTTTTTGTGAGGCGATTTATATTAATAAATGACGTACCATAGTTCACGTACGTTTATTCCGATTCTTTCGTTACATGATACTTATTTATAGTGAGTTGGATTGGGTCATCGTTACGCATGAATCTGCTACGTATTTGCGTCGACATCTACACTGCATCAGTTTTGCAAGAAACAATTCTTGTGTAAACATTTTGTAGTTTTAGACGTCTTATCATGTATTACACGCATATAATCACTATTTGTGTTATATGGGGAATGTGTGAGCGCGTAATATCGTTATTGGTAAGTGGTCGTGGCCGATTTTGCGCATCCTCCACCTCACGAGTTTGATGCCTTCGTGCGAATTTATAAAAATCGATAAGGCATTGTATAGTATGAATATCTTTAACTTACCTGTGGCATGACGTCCATACAAAATTTCAACAATTTTTGAGCATCCATTCGCTTTTTCCAAAATTCGTGCGCACGCAGTCAATTTGCACTGACCGAGATTACCCCGCTTTGGTTGGTTTCGGTTAGGTTATTTTAGGTTAGGTTAGGTTAGTGGGGCACCTGCGCAGACGTTGTTGCGCAGTGCAGTCAAATGACGTGCGCATGTGAGGGAACCTTGAGCTAGTTATGGTCAGTTTTAAATTATTTAACAACCAAAAATACGATTCCGTCGCTTTAAAGAGAATATTATTTTCTGGGCTCCACTTTCATACCTAAATTAAACATTTTACAAGGATATTATATTGGACACATACTTTCAGTAATTTGCAAGTACACCAATCACTTATCACTTAAATATAATCTTATAGAATATTTCATTTTGGAAGTATATATGTTGTCACACGAAGAAAAATTTATTTAAAGATTTATTTAATTTTCTTATTACATTACATATAATTACTACAGTGACCCCATTTATCGGTATAAAGAATAAATGTTCTCAGATTACATAGGTCCAGCTTCTGCAGATAAGCGATATCTGTATATAATTTACGTGTTACTAACTCGTACAAAAGCCTTTACTGAGTACACATGGCATGTAAATGTCTTTCACTGAAGTCGTATGTCCCAATTTGACGAACCGCACATATTCTTGCATGTTATGTTGGATTGGTGTTTCACTTATTTCTATTCTCACACTTCAACGAGAAGACATCCTTGCACTGAGATTCACTGTATGTAGCACCCGTTAATATCTTATTGAACGGTAGCAATTAATCGTGTTAATGGTCCCGAAGAACTGTATTTCTAGAGCACAAAGGTACGTTGATACTGACCGAAATAAATCAAATGATTCCAACCGTAGTATAATGGCGACTGTTCAATCTGGACCAGCCGACTGTTCCAAGACAGAATCAAAACTGACTGACTTCTGATTGGTCCTCGATGCCATTCGAAAGTATTGATTTCTTTCCATTGAGGCCTTCACAGATGGCACGTCTTATCTTTGGTTCCGTATTTCTCCGGTAGACTGCGTCTTTGTGTTTGTACGTCGTGTCCTCGAGTAAATATGAGGCAATATTTTCGATATATCTTGTTGACATTTGACATAGGACACCAAAATGTTACTACAAGTTTGACGTGCGATCCGAATTCCACGCCTACCAAGCATTGCAAATAATGTATCAGAGATTTATATTCACATTTTTTGTGAGGCGATTTATATTAATAAATGACGTACCATAGTTCACGTACGTTTATTCCGATTCTTTCGTTACATGATACTATTTATAGTGAGTTGGATTGGGTCATCGTTACGCATGAATCTGCTACGTATTTGCGTCGACATCTACACTGCATCAATTTTGCAAGAAACAATTCTTGTGTAAACATTTTGTAGTTTTAGACGTCTTATCATGTATTACACGCATATAATCACTATTTGTGTTATATGGGGAATGTGTGAGCGCGTAATATCGTTATTGGTAAGTGGTCGTGGCCGATTTTGCGCATCCTCCACCTCACGACTTTGATGCCTTCGTGCGAATTTATAAAAATCGATAAGGTATTATATAGTATGAATATCTTTAACTTACCTGTGGCATGACGTCCATACAAAATTTCAACAATTTTTGAGCATCCATTATGCTTTTTCCAAAATTCGTGCGCACGCAGTCAATTTGCACTGACCGAGATTACCCCGCTTTGGTTGGTTTCGGTTAGGTTAGGTTAGGTTAGGTTAGTGGGGCACCTGCGCAGACGTTGTTGCGCAGTGCAGTCATATGACGTGCGCATGTGAGGGAACCTAGAGCTAGTTATGGTCAGTTTTAAATTATTTAACAACCAAAAATACGATTCCGTCACTTTAAAGAGAATATTGTTTTCTGGGCTCCACTTTCATACCTAAATTAAACATTTTACAAGGATATTATATTGGACACATACTTTCAGTAATTGCAAGTACACCAATCACTTATCACTTAAATATAATCTTATAGAATATTTCATTTTGGAAGTATATATGTTGTCACACGAAGAAAAATTTATTTAAAGATTTATTTAATTTTTTTATTACATTACATATAATTACTACAGTGACCCCATTCATCGGTATAAAGAATAAATGTTCTCAGATTACATAGGTCCAGCTTCTGCAGATAAGCGATATCTGTATATAATTTACGTGTTACTAACTCGTACAAAAGTCTTTACTGAGTACACATGGCATGTAAATGTCCTTTCACTGAAGTCGTATGTCCCAATTTGACGAACCGCACATATTCTTGCATGTTATGTTGGATTGGTGTTTCACTTATTTCTATTCTCACACTTCAACGAGAAGACATCCTTGCTCTGAGATTCACTGTATGTAGCACCCGTTAATATCTGATTGAACGGTAGCAATTAATCGTGTTAATGGTCCCGAAGAACTGTATTTCTAGAGCACAAAGGTACGTTGATACTGTCCGAAATAAATCAAATGATTCCAACCGTAGTATAATGGCGACTGTTCAATCTGGACCAGCCGACTGTTCCAAGACAGAATCAAAACTGACTGACATCTGATTGGTCCTCGATGCCATTCGAAAGTATTGATTTCTTTCCATTGAGGCCTTCACAGATGGCACGTCTTATCTTTGGTTCCGTATTTCTCCGGTAGACTGCGTCTTTGTGTTTGTACGTCGTGTCCTCGAGTAAATGTGAGGCAATATTTTCGATATATTTTGTTGACATTTGACATAGGACACCAATATGTTACCACAAGTTTGACGTGCGATCCGAATTCCACGCCTACCAAGTATTGCAAATAATGTATCAGAGATTTATATTCACATTTTTTGTGAGGCGATTTATATTAATAAATGACGTACCATAGTTCACGTACGTTTATTCCGATTCTTTCGTTACATGATACTTATTTATAGTGAGTTGGATTGGGTCATCGTTACGCATGAATCTGCTACGTATTTGCGTCGACATCTACACTGCATCAATTTTGCAAGAAACAATTCTTGTGTAAACATTTTGTAGTTTTAGACGTCTTATCATGTATTACACGCATATAATCACTATTTGTGTTATATGGGGAATGTGTGAGCGCGTAATATCGTTATTGGTAAGTTGTCGTGGCCGATTTTGCGCATCCTCCATCTCACGACTTTGATGCCTTCGTGCGAATTTATAAAAAGCGATAAGGCATTATATAGTATGAATATCATTAACTTACCTGTGGCATGACGTCCATACAAAATTTCAACAATTTTTGAGCATCCATTCGCTTTTTCCAAAATTCGTGCGCACGCAGTCAATTTGCACTGACCGAGATTACCCCGCTTTGGTTGGTTTCGGTTAGGTTAGGTTAGGTTAGGTTAGTGGGGCACCTGCGCAGACGTTGTTGCGCAGTGCAGTCATATGACGTGCGCATGTGAGGGAACCTTGAGCTAGTTATGGTCAGTTTTAAATTATTTAACAACCAAAAATACGATTCCGTCACTTTAAAGAGAATATTATTTTCTGGGCTCCACTTTCATACCTAAATTAAACATTTTACAAGGATATTATATTGGACACATACTTTCAGTAATTGCAAGTACACCAATCACTTATCACTTAAATATAATCTTATAGAATATTTCATTTTGGAAGTATATATGTTGTCACACGAAGAAAAATTTATTTAAAGATTTATTTAATTTTTTTATTACATTACATATAATTACTACAGTGACCCCATTCATCGGTATAAAGAATAAATGTTCTCAGATTACATAGGTCCAGCTCCTGCAGATAAGCGATATCTGTATATAATTTACGTGTTACTAACTCGTACAAAAGGCTTTACTGAGTACACATGGCATGTAAATGTCCTTTCACTGAAGTCGTATGTCCCAATTTGACGAACCGCACATATTCTTGCATGTTATGTTGGATTGGTGTTTCACTTATTTCTATTCTCACACTTCAACGAGAAGACATCCTTGCACTGAGATTCATTGTATGTAGCACCCGTTAATATCTGATTGAACGGTAGCAATTAATCGTGTTAATGGTCCCGAAGAACTGTATTTCTAGAGCACAAAGGTACGTTGATACTGACCGAAATAAATCAAATGATTTCAACCGTAGTATAATGGCGACTGTTCAATCTGGACCAGCCGACTGTTCCAAGACAGAATCAAAACTGACTGACTTCTGATTGGTCCTCGATGCCATTCGAAATTATTGATATCTTTCCATTGAGGCCTTCACAGATGGCACGTCTTATCTTTGGTTCCGTATTTCTCCAGTAGACTGCGTCTTTGTGTTTGTACGTCGTGTCCTCGAGTAAATGTGAGGCAATATTTTCGATATATTTTGTTGACATTTGACATAGGACACCAATATGTTACCACAAGTTTGACGTGCGATCCGAATTCCACGCCTACCAAGTATTGCAAATAATGTATCAGAGATTTATATTCACATTTTTTGTGAGGCGATTTATATTAATAAATGACGTACCATAGTGCACTTACGTTTATTCCGATTCTTTCGTTACATGATACTTATTTATAGTGAGTTGGATTGGGTCATCGTTACGCATGAATCTGCTACGTATTTGCGTCGACATCTACACTGCATCAATTTTGCAAGAAACAATTCTTGTGTAAACATTTTGTAGTTTTAGACGTCTTATCATGTATTACACGCATATAATCACTATTTGTGTTATATGGGGAATGTGTGAGCGCGTAATATCGTTATTGGTAAGTGGTCGTGGCCGATTTTGCGCATCCTCCACCTCACGACTTTGATGCCTTCGTGCGAATTTATAAAAAGCGATAAGGCATTATATAGTATGAATATCATTAATTTACCTGTGGCATGACGTCCATACAAAATTTCAACAATTTTTGAGCATCCATTCGCATTTTCCAAAATTCGTGCGCACGCAGTCAATTTGCACTGACCGAGATTACCCCGCTTTGGTTGGTTTCGGTTAGGTTAGGTTAGGTTAGGTTAGGTTAGTGGGGCACCTGCGCAGACGTTGTTGCGCAGTGCAGTCATATGACGTGCGCATGTGAGGGAACCTTGAGCTAGTTATGGTCAGTTTTAAATGATTTAACAACCAAAAATACGATTCCGTCACTTTAAAGAGAATATTATATTCTGGGCTCCACTTTCATACCTAAATTAAACATTTTACAAGGATATTATATTGGACACATACTTTCAGTAATTGCAAGTACACCAATCACTTATCACTTAAATGTAATCTTATAGAATATTTTATTTTGGAAGTGTATATGTTGTCACACGAAGAAAAATTTATTTAAAGATTTATTTAATTTTTTTATTACATTACATATAATTACTACAGTGACCCCATTCATCGGTATAAAGAATAAATGTTCTCAGATTACATAGGTCCAGCTTCTGCAGATAAGCGATATCTGTATATAATTTACGTGTTACTAACTCGTACAAAAGTCTTTACTGAGTACACATGGCATGCAAATGTCCTTTCACTGAAGTCGTATGTCCCAATTTGACGAACCGCACATATTCTTGCATGTTATGTTGGATTGGTGTTTCACTTATTTCTATTCTCACACTTCAACGAGAAGACATCCTTGCACTGAGATTCACTGTATGTAGCACCCGTTAATATCTGATTGAACGGTAGCAAATAATCGTGTTAATGGTCCCGAAGAACTGTATTTCTAGAGCACAAAGGTACGTTGATACTGACCGAAATAAATCAAATGATTCCAACCGTAGTATAATGGCGACAGTTCAATCTGGACCAGCCGACTGTTCCAAGACAGAATCAAAACTGACTGACTTCTGATTGGTCCTCGATGCCATTCGAAAGTATTGATTTATTTCCATTGAGGCCTTCACAGATGGCACGTCTTATCTTTGGTTCCGTATTTCTCCGGTAGACTGCGTCTTTGTGTTTGTACGTCGTGTCCTCGAGTAAATGTGAGGCAATATTTTCGATATATTTTGTTGACATTTGACATAGGACACCAATATGTTACGACAAGTTTGACGTGCGATCCGAATTCCACGCCTACCAAGCATTGCAAATAATGTATCAAAGATTTATATTCACATTTTTTGTGAGGCGATTTATATTAATAAATGACGTACCTTAGTTCACGTACGTTTATTCCGATTCTTTCGTTACATGATACTTATTTATAGTGAGTTGGATTGGGTCATCGTTACGCATGAATCTGCTACGTATTTGCGTCGACATCTACACTGCATCAATTTTGCAAGAAACAATTCTTGTGTAAACATTTTGTAGTTTTTAGACGTCTTATCATGTATTACACGCATATAATCACTATTTGTGTTATATGGGGAATGTGTGAGCGCGTAATATCGTTATTGGTAAGTGGTCGTGGCCGATTTTGCGCATCCTCCACCTCACGACTTTGATGCCTTCGTGCGAATTTATAAAAAACGATAAGGCATTATATAGTATGAATATCATTAATTTACCTGTGGCATGACGTCCATACAAAATTTCAACAATTTTTGAGCATCCATTCGCTTTTTCCAAAATTCGTGCGCACGCAGTCAATTTGCACTGACCGAGATTACCCCGCTTTGGTTGGTTTCGGTTTGGTTAGGTTAGGTTAGGTTAGGTTAGTGGGGCACCTGCGCAGACGTTGTTGCGCAGTGCAGTCATATGACGTGCGCATGTGAGGGAACCTTGAGCTAGTTATGGTCAGTTTTAAATTATTTAACAACCAAAAATACGATTCCGTCACTTTAAAGAGAATATTATTTTCTGGGCTCCACTTTCATACCTAAATTAAACATTTTACAAGGATATTATATTGGACACATACTTTCAGTAATTGCAAGTACACCAATCACTTATCACTTAAATATGATCTTATAGAATATTTCATTTTGGAAGTATATATGTTGTCACACGAAGAAAAATTTATTTAAAGATTTATTTAATTTTTTTATTACATTACATATAATTACTACAGTGACCCCATTCATCGGTATAAAGAATAAATGTTCTCAGATTACATAGGTCCAGCTTCTGCAGATAAGCGATATCTGTATATAATTTACGTGTTACTAAGTCGTACAAAAGCCTTTACTGTGTACACATGGCATGCAAATGTCCTTTCACTGAAGTCGTATGTCCCAATTTGACGAACAGCACATATTCTTGCATGTTATGTTGGATTGGTGTTTCACTTATTTCTATTGTCACACTTCAACGAGAAGACATCTTTGCCCTGAGATTCACTGTATGTAGCACCCGTTAATAACTGATTGAACGGTAGCAATTAATCGTGTTAATGGTCCCGAAGAACTGTATTTCTAGAGCACAAAGGTACGTTGATATTGACCGAAATAAATCAAATGATTCCAACCGTAGTATAATGGCGACTGTTCAATCTGGACCAGCCGACTGTTCCAAGACAGAATCAAAACTGACTGACTTCTGATTGGTCCTCGATGCCATTCGAAAGTATTGATTTCTTTCCATTGAGGCCTTCACAGATGGCACGTCTTATCTTTGGTTCCGTATTTCTCCGGTAGACTGCGTCTTTGTGTTTGTACGTCGTGTCCTCGAGTAAATGTGAGGCAATATTTTCGATATATTTTGTTGACATTTGACATAGGACACCAATATGTTACCACAAGTTTGACGTGCGATCCGAATTCCACGCCTACCACGCATTGCAAATAATGTATCAGAGATTTATATTCACATTTTTTGTGAGGCGATTTATATTAATAAATGACGTACCATAGTTCACGTACGTTTATTCCGATTCTTTCGTTACATGATACTTATTTATAGTGAGTTGGATTGGGTCATCGTTACGCATGAATCTGCTACGTATTTGCGTCGACATCTACACTGCATCAATTTTGCAAGAAACAATTCTTGTGTAAACATTTTGTAGTTTTAGACGTCTTATCATGTATTACACGCATATAATCACTATTTGTGTTATATGGGGAATTTGTGAGCGCGTAATATCGTTATTGGTAAGTGGTCGTGGCCGATTTTGCGCATCCTCCACCTCACGACTTTGATGCCTTCGTGCGAATTTATAAAAATCGATAAGGCATTATATAGTATGAATATCTTTAACTTACCTGTGGCATGACGTCCATACAAAATTTCAACAATTTTTGGGCATCCATTCGCTTTTTCCAAAATTCGTGCGCACGCAGTCAATTTGCACTGACCGAGATTACCCCGCTTTGGTTGGTTTCGGTTAGGTTAGGTTAGGTTAGGATAGGTTAGTGGGGCACCTGCGCAGACGTTGTTGCGCAGTGCAGTCATATGACGTGCGCATGTGAGGGAACCTTGAGCTAGTTATGGTCAGTTTTAAATGATTTAACAACCAAAAATACGATTCCGTCACTTTAAAGAGAATATTATAATCTGGGCTCCACTTTCATACACTACTTTAAACATTTTACAAGGATATTATATTGGACACACACTTTCAGTAATTGCAGGTACTCCACTCACTTATCACTTAAATATGATGTCATAGAATATTTTATTTTGGAAGTATATATGTTGTCACACGAAGAAAAATTTATTTAAAGATTTATTTAATTTTTTATTACATTACATATAATTACTACAGTGACCCCATTCATCGGTATAAAGAATAAATGTTCTCAGATTACATAGGTCCAACTTCTGCAGATAAGCGATATCTGTATATAATTTACGTGTTACTAACTCGTACAAAAGTCTTTAGTGAGTACACATGGCATGCAAATGTCCTTTCACTGAAGTCGTTTGTCCCAATTTGACGAACCGCACATATTCTTGCATGTTATGTTGGATTGGTGTTTCACTTATTTCTATTCTCACACTTCAACGAGAAGACATCCTTGCACTGAGATTCACTGTATGTAGCACCCGTTAATATCTGATTGAACGGTAGCAATTAATCGCGTTAATGGTCCCGAAGAACTGTATTTCTAGAGCACAAAGGTACGTTGATACTGACCGAAATAAATCAAATGATTCCAACCGTAGTATAATGGCGACTGTTCAATCTGGACCAGCCGACTGTTCCAAGACAGAATCAAAACGACTGACTTCTGATTGGTCCTCAATGCCATTCGAAAGTATTGATTTCTTTCCATTGAGGCCTTCACAGATGGCACGTCTTATCTTTGGTTCCGTATTTCTCCGGTAGACTGCGTCTTTGTGTTTGTACGTCGTGTCCTCGAGTAAATGTGAGGCAATATTTTCGATATATTTTGTTGACATTTGATATAGGACACCAATTTGTTACCACAAGTTTGACGTGCGATCCGAATTCCACGCCTACCAAGCATTGCAAATAATGTATCAGAGATTTATATTCACATTTTTTGTGAGGCGATTTATATTAATAAATGACCTACCATAGTTCACGTACGTTTATTCCGATTCTTTCGTTACATGATACTTATTTATAGTGAGTTGGATTGGGTCATCGTTACGCATGAATCTGCTACGTATTTGCGTCAACATCTACACTGCATCAATTTTGCAAGAAACAATTCTTGTGTAAACATTTTGTAGTTTTAGACGTCTTATCATGTATTACACGCATATAATCACTATTTGTGTTATATGGGGAATGTGTGAGCGCGTAATATCGTTATTGGTAAGTGGTCGTGGCCGATTTTGCGCATCCTCCACCTCACGACTTTGATGCCTTCGTGCGAATTTATAAAAAGCGATAAGGCATTATATAGTAAGAATATCATTAACTTACCTGTGGCATGACGTCCATACAAAATTTCAACAATTTTTGAGCATCCATTCGCTTTTTCCAAAATTCGTGCGCACGCAGTCAATTTGCACTGACCGAGATTACCCCGCTTTGGTTGGTTTCGGTTAGGTTAGGTTAGGTTAGGTTAGGTTAGTGGGGCACCTGCGCAGACGTTGTTGCGCAGTGCAGTAATATGACGTGCGCATGTGAGGGAACCTTGAGCTAGTTATGGTCAGTTTTATATTATTTAACAACCAAAAATACGATTCCGTCACTTTAAAGAGAATATTATTTTCTGGGCTCCACTTTCATACCTAAATTAAACATTTTACAAGGATATTATTTTGGACATATACTTTCAGTAATTGCAAGTACACCAATCACTTATCACTTAAATATAATCTTATAGAATATTTCATTTTGGAAGTATATATGTTGTCACACGAAGAAAAATTTATTTAAAGATTTATTTAATTTTTTTATTACATTACATATAAATACTACAGTGACCCCATTCATCGGTATAAAGAATAAATGTTCTCAGATAACATAGGTCCAGCTTCTGCAGATAAGCGACATCTGTATATAATTTACGTGTTACTAACTCGTACAAAAGTCTTTACTGAGTACACATGGCATGCAAATGTCCTTTCACTGAAGTCGTATGTCCCAATTTGACGAACCGCACATATTCTTGCATGTTATGTTGGATTGGTGTTTCACTTATTTCTATTCTCACACTTCAACGAGAAGACATCCTTGCACTGAGATTCACTGTATGTAGCACCCGTTAATATCTGATTGAACGGTAGCAATTAATCGTGTTAATGGTCCCGAAGAACTGTATTTCTAGAACACAAAGGTACGTTGATACTGACCGAAATTAATCAAATTATTCCAACCGTAGTATAATGGCGACTGTTCAATCTGGACCAGCCGACTGTTCCAAGACAGAATCAAAACTGACTGACTTCTGATTGGTCCTCGATGCCATTCGAAAGTATTGATTTCTTTCCATTGAGGCCTTCACAGATGGCACGTCTTATCTTTGGTTCCGCATTTCTCCGGTAGACTGCGTCTTTGTGTTTGTACTTCGTGTCCTACAGTAAATGTGAGGCAATATTTTCGATATATTTTGTTGACATTTGACATAGGACACCAATATGTTACCACAAGTTTGACGTGCGATCCGAATTCCACGCCTACCAAGCATTGCAAATAATGTATCAGAGATTTATATTCACATTTTTTGTGAGGCGATTTATATTAATAAATGACGTACCATAGTTCACGTACGTTTATTCCGATTCTTTCGTTACATGATACTTATTTATAGTGAGTTGGATTGGGTCATCGTTACGCATGAATCTGCTACGTATTTGCGTCGACATCTACACTGCATCAATTTTGCAAGAAACAATTCTTGTGTAAACATTTTCTAGTTTTAGACGTCTTATCATGTATTAAACGCATATAATCACTATTTGTGTTAAATGGGGAATGTGTGAGCGCGTAATATCGTTATTGGTAAGTGGTCGTGGCCGATTTTGCGCATCCTCCACCTCACGACTTTGATGCCTTCGTGCGAATTTATAAAAATCGATAAGGCATTATATAGTATGAATATCTTTAACTTACCTGTGGCATGAAGTCCATACAAAATTTCAACAATTTTTGGGCATCCATTCGCTTTTTCCAAAATTCGTGCGCACGCAGTCAATTTGCACTGACCGAGATTACCCCGCTTTGGTTGGTTTCGTTTAGGTTAGGTTAGGTTAGGTTAGGTTAGATTAGTGGGGCCCCTGCGCACACGTTGTTGCGCAGTGCAGTCATATGACGTGCGCATGTGAGGGAACCTTGAGCTAGTTATGGCCAGTTTTAAATTATTTAACAACCAAAAATACGATTCCGTCACTTTAAAGAGAATATTATATTCTGGGCTCCACTTTCATACACTACTTCAAATATTTTACAAGGATATTATATTGGACACACACTTTCAGTAATTGCAAGTACTCCACTTACTTTTCACTTAAATATGATGTCATAGAATATTTTATTTTGGAAGTATATATGTTGACACACGAAGAAAAATTTATTTAAAGATTTATTTAATTTTTTTATTACATTACATATAATTACTACAGTGACCCCATTCATCGGAATAAAAAATAAATGTTCTCAGATAACATAGGTCCAGCTTCTGCAGATAAGCGATATCTGTATATAATTTACGTGTTACTAACTCGTACAAAAGTCTTTACTGAGTACACATGGCATGCAAATGTCCTTTCACTGAAGTCGTATGTCCCAATTTGACGAACCGCACATATTCTTGTATGTTATGTTGGTTTGGTGTTTCACTTATTTCTATTCTCACACTTCAACGAGAAGACATCCTTGCACTGAGATTCACTGTATGTAGCACCCGTTAATATCTGATTGAACGGTAGCAATTAATCGCGTTAATGGTCCCGAAGAACTGTATTTCTAGAGCACAAAGGTACGTTGATACTGACCGAAATAAATCAAATGATTCCAACCGTAGTATAATGGCGACTGTTCAATCTGGACCAGCCGACTGTTCCAAGACAGAATCAAAACGACTGACTTCTGATTGGTCCTCAATGCCATTCGAAAGTATTGATTCCTTTCCATTGAGGCCTTCACAGATGGCACGTCTTATCTTTGGTTCCGTATTTCTCCGGTAGACTGCGTCTTTGTGTTTGTACGTCGTGTCCTCGAGTAAATGTGAGGCAATATTTTCGATATATTTTGTTGACATTTGATATAGGACACCAATATGTTACCACAAGTTTGACGTGCGATCCGAATTCCACGCCTACCAAGCATTGCAAATAATGTATCAGAGATTTATATTCACATTTTTTGTGAGGCGATTTATATTAATAAATGACGTACCATAGTTCACGTACGTTTATTCCGATTCTTTCGTTACATGATACTTATTTATAGTGAGTTGGATTGGGTCATCGTTACGCATGAATCTGCTACGTATTTGCGTCAACATCTACACTGCATCAATTTTGCAAGAAACAATTCTTGTGTAAACATTTTGTAGTTTTAGACGTCTTAACATGTATTACACGCATATAATCACTATTTGTGTTATATGGGGAATGTGTGAGCGCGTAATATCGTTATTGGTAAGTGGTCGTGGCCGATTTTGCGCATCCTCCACCTCACGACTTTGATGCCTTCGTGCGAATTTATAAAAAGCGATAAGGCATTATATAGTAAGAATATCATTAACTTACCTGTGGCATGACGTCCATACAAAATTTCAACAATTTTTGAGCATCCATTCGCTTTTTCCAAAATTCGTGCGCACGCAGTCAATTTGCACTGACCTAGATTACCCCGCTTTGGTTGGTTTCGGTTAGGTTAGGTTAGGTTAGGTTAGTGGGGCACCTGCGCAGACGTTGTTGCGCAATGCAGTCATATGACGTGCGCATGTGAGGGAACCTTGAGCTAGTTATTGTCAGTTTTAAATTATTTAACAACCAAAAATACGATTCCGTCACTTTAAAGAGATTATTATTTTCTGGGCTCCACTTTCATACCTAAATTAAACATTTTACAAGGATATTATATTGGACACATACTTTCAGTAATTGCAAGTACACCAATCACTTATCACTGAAATATAATCTTATAGAATATTTCATTTTGGAAGTATATTTGTTGTCACACGAAGAAAAATTTATTGAAAGATTTATTTAATTTTTTTATTACATTACATATAATTACTACAGTGACCCCATTCATCGGTATAAAGAATAAATATTCTCAGATTACATAGGTCCAGCTTCTGCAGATAAGCGATATCTGTATATAATTTAGGTGTTACTAACTCGTACAAAAGTCTTTACTGAGTACACATGGCATGCAAATGTCCTTTCACTGAAGTCGTATGTCCCAATTTGACGAACCGCACATATTCTTGCATCTTATGTTGGATTGGTGTTTCATTTATTTCTATTCTCACATTTCAACGAGAAGACATCCTTGCACTGAGATTCACTGTATGTAGCACCCGTTAATATCTAATTGAACGGTAGCAAATAATCGTGTTAATGGTCCCGAAGAACTGTATTTCTAGAGCACAAAGTTACGTTGATACTGACCGAAATAAATCAAATGATTCCAACCGTAGTATAATGGCGACTGTTCAATCTGGACCAGCCGACTGTTCCAAGACAGAATCAAAACTGACTGACTTCTGATTGGTCCTCGATGCCATTCGAAAGTATTAATTTCTTTCCATTGAGGCCTTCACAGATGGCACGTCTTATCTTTGGTTCCGCATTTCTCCGGTAGACTGCGTCTTTGTGTTTGTACGTCGTGTAATCGAGTAAATGTGAGGCAATATTTTCGATATATTTTGTTGACATTTGACATAGGACACCAATATGTTACGACAAGTTTGTCGTGCGATCCGAATTCCATGCCTACCAAGCATTGCAAATAATGTATCAGAGATTTATATTCACATTTTTTGTGAGGCGATTTATATTAATAAATGACGTACCATAGTTCACGTACGTTTATTCCGATTCTTTCGTTACATGATACTTATTTATAGTGAGTTGGATTGGGTCATCGTTACGCATGAATCTGCTACGTATTTGCGTCGACATCTACACTGCATCAATTTTGCAAGAAACAATTCTTGTGTAAACATTTTGTAGTTTTAGACGTCTTATCATGTATTACATGCATATAATCACTATTTGTGTTATATGGGGAATGTGTGAGCGCGTAATATCGTTATTGGTAAGTGGTCGTGGCCGATTTTGCGCATCCTCCACCTCATGAATTTGATGCCTTCGTGCGAATTTATAAAAAGCGATAAGGCATTATATAGTATGAATATCATTAACTTACCTGTGGCATGACGTCCATACAAAATTTCAACAATTTTTGAGCATCCATTCGCTTTTTCCAAAATTCGTGCGCACGCAGTCAATTTGCACTGACCGAGATTACCCCGCTTTGGTTGGTTTCGGTTAGGTTAGGTTAGGTTAGGTTAGGTTAGGTTAGGTTAGGTTAGTGGGGCACCTGCGCAGACGTTGTTGCGCAGTGCAGTCATATGACGTGCGCATGTGAGGGAACCTTGAGCTAGTTATGGTCAGTTTTAAATTATTTAACAACCAAAAATACGATTCCGTCACTTTAAAGAGAATATTATTTTCTGGGCTCCACTTTCATACCTAAATTAAACATTTTACAAGGATATTATATTGGACACATACTTTCAGTAATTGCAAGTACACCAATCACTTATCACTTAAATATAATCTTATAGAATATTTCATTTTGGAAGAATATATGTTGTCACACGAAGAAAAATTTATTTAAAGATCTATTTAATTTTTTTATTACATTACATATAATTACTACAGTGACCCCATTCATCGGTATAAAGAATAAATGTTCTCAGATTACATAGGTCCAGCTTCTGCAGATAAGCGATATCTGTATATAATTTACGTGTTACTAACTCGTACAAAAGTCTTTACTGAGTACACATGGCATGCAAATGTCCTTTCACTGAAGTCGTATGTCCCAATTTGACGAACCGCACATATTCTTGCATGTTATGTTGGATTGGTGTTTCACTTATTTCTATTCTCACACTTCAACGAGAAGACATCCTTGTACTGAGATTCACTGTATGTAGCACCCGTTAATATCTGATTGAACGGTAGCAATTAATCGTGTTAATGGTCCCGAAGAACTGTATTTCTAGAGCACAAAGGTACGTTGATACTGACCGAAATAAATCAAATGATTCCAACCGTAGTATAATGGCGACTGTTCAATCTGGACCAGCCGACTGTTCCAAGACAGAATCAAAACTGACTGACTTCTGATTGGTCCTCGATGTCATTCGAAAGTATTGATTTCTTTCCATTGAGGCCTTCACAGATGGCACGTCTTATCTTTGGTTCCGTATTTCTCCGGTAGACTGCGTCTTTGTGTTTGTACGTCGTGTCCTCGAGTAAATGTGAGGCAATATTTTCGATATATTTTGTTGACATTTGACATAGGACACCAATATGTTACAACAAGTTTGACGTGCGATCCGAATTCCACGCCTACCAAGCATTGCAAATAATGTATCAGAGATTTATATTCACATTTTTTGTGAGGCGATTTATATTAATAAATGACGTACCATAGTTCACGTACGTTTATTCCGATTCTTTCGTTACATGATACTTATTTATAGTGAGTTGGATTGGGTCATCGTTACGCATGAATCTGCTACGTATTTGCGTCGACATCTACACTGCATCAATTTTGCAAGAAACAATTCTTGTGTAAACATTTTGTAGTTTTAGACGTCTTATCATGTATTACACGCATATAATCACTATTTGTGTTATATGGGGAATGTGTGAGCGCGTAATATCGTTATTGGTAAGTGGTCGTGGCCGATTTTGCGCATCCTCCACCTCACGACTTTGATGCCTTCGTGCGAATTTATAAAAAGCGATAAGGCATTATATAGTATGAATATCATTAACTTACCTGTGGCATGACGTCCATACAAAATTTCAACAATTTTTGAGCATCCATTCGCTTTTTCCAAAATTCGTGCGCACGCAGTCAATTTGCACTGACCGAGATTACCCCGCTTTGGTTGGTTTCGGTTAGGTTAGGTTAGGTTAGGTTAGGTTAGGTTAGGTTAGTGGGGCACCTGCGCAGACGTTGTTGCGCAGTGCAGTCATATGACGTGCGCATGTGAGGGAACCTTGAGCTAGTTATGGTCAGTTTTAAATTATTTAACAACCAAAAATACGATTCCGTCACTTGAAAGAGAATATTATTTTCTGGGCTCCACTTTCATACCTAAATTAAACATTTTACAAGGATATTTTTTTGGACACATACTTTCAGTAATTGCAAGTACACCAATCACTTATCACTTAAATATAATCTTATAAAATATTTCATTTTGGAATTATATATGTTGTCACACGAAGAAAAATTTATTTAAAGATTTATTTAATTTTTTTATTACATTATATATAATTACTACAGTGACCCCATTCATCGGTATAAAGAATAAATGTTCTCAGATTACATAGGTCCAGCTTCTGCAGATAAGCGATATCTGTATATAATTTACGTGTTACTAACTCGTACAAAAGTCTTTACTGAGTACACATGGTATGCAAATGTCCTTTCACTGAAGTCGTATGTCCCAATTTGACGAACCGCACATATTCTTGCATGTTATGTTGGATTGGTGTTTCACTTATTTCTATTCTCACACTTCAACGAGAAGACATCCTTGTACTGAGATTCACTGTATGTAGCACCCGTTAATATCTTATTGAACGGTAGCAATTAATCGTGTTAATGGTCCCGAAGAACTGTATTTCTAGAGCACAAAGATACGTTGATACTGACCGAAATAAATCAAATGATTCCAACCGTAGTATAATGGCGACTGTTCAATCTGGACCAGCCGACTGTTCCAAGACAGAATCAAAAATGACTGACTTCTGATTGGTCCTCGATGCCAATCGAAAGTATTGATTTCTTTCTATTGAGGCCTTCACAGATGGCACGTCTTACCTTTGGTTCCGTATTTCTCCGGTAGACTGCGTCTTTGTGTTTGTACGTCGTGTCCTCGAGTAAATGTGAGGCAATATTTTCGATATATTTTGTTGACATTTGACATAGGACACCAATATGTTACGACAAGTTTGGCGTGCGAACCGAATTCCACGCCTTTCAAGCATTGCAAATAATGTATCAGAGATTTATATTCACATTTTTTGTGAGGCGATTTATATTAATAAACGACGTACCATAGTTCACGTACGTTTATTCCGATTCTTTCGTTACATGATACTTATTTATAGTGAGTTGGATTGGGTCATCGTTACGCATGAATCTGCTACGTATTTGCGTCGACATCTACACTGCATCCATTTTGCAAGAAACAATTCTTGTGTAAACATTTTATAGATTTCCGACGTCTTATCATGTATTACACGCATATAATCACTATTTGTGTTATATGGGGAATGTGTGAGCGCGTAATATCGTTATTGGCAAGTGGTCGTGGCCGATTTTGCGCATCCTCCACCTCACGTCTTTGATGCCTTCGTGCGAATTTATAAAAAGCGATAAGGCATTATATAGTATGAATATCATTAACTTACATGTGGCATGACGTCCATACAAAATTTCAACAATTTTTGAGCATCCATTCGCTTTTTCCAAAATTCGTGCGCACGCAGTCAATTTGCACTGACCGAGATTACCCCGATTTGGTTGGTTTCGGTTAGGTTAGGTTAGGTTAGGTTAGTGGGGTACCTGCGCAGACGTTATTGCGCAGTGCAGTCATATGACGTGCGCATGTGAGGGAACCTTGAGCTAGTTATGGTCAGTTTTAAATTATTTAACAACCAAAAATACGATTCCGTCACTTTAAAGAGAATATTATTTTCTGGGCTCCACTTTCATACCTAAATTAAACATTTTACAAGGATATTATATTGGACACATACTTTCAGTAATTGCAAGTACACCAATCACTTATCACTTAAATATAATCTTATAGAATATTTCATTTTGGAATTATATATGTTGTCACACGAAGAAAAATTTATTTAAAGATTTATTTAATTTTTTTATTACATTATATATCATTACTACAGTGACCCCATTCATCGGTATAAAGAATAAATGTTCTCAGATTACATAGGTTCAGCTTCTGCAGATAAGCGATATCTGTATATAATTTACGTGTTACTAACTCGTACAAAAGTCTTTACTGAGTACACATGGCATGCAAATGTCCTTTCACTGAAGTCGTATGTCCCAATTTGACGAACCGCACATATTCTTGCATGTTATGTTGGATTGGTGTTTCACTTATTTCTATTCTCACACTTCAACGAGAAGACATCCTTGCACTGAGATTCACTGTATGTAGCACCCGTTAATATCTGATTGAACGGTAGCAATTAATCGTGTTAATGGTCCCGAAGAACTGTATTTCTAGAGCACAAAGGTACGTTGATACTGACCGAAATAAATCAAATGATTCCAACCGTAGTATAATGGCGACTGTTCAATCTGGACCAGCCGACTGTTCCAAGACAGAATCAAAACTGACTGACTTCTGATTGGTCCTCGATGCCATTCGAAAGTATTGATTTCTTTTCTTTGAGGCCTTCACAGATGGCACGTCTTATCTTTGGTTCCGTATTTCTCCGGTAGACTGCGTCTTTGTGTTTGTACGTCGTGTCCTCGAGTAAATGTGAGGCAATATTTTCGATATATTTTGTTGACATTTGACATAGGACACCAATATGTTACGACAAGTTTGGCGTGCGATCCGAATTCCACGCCTACCAAGCATTGCAAATAATGTATCAGAGATTTATATTCACATTTTTTGTGAGGCGATTTATATTAATAAATGACGTACCATAGTTCACGTACGTTTATTCCGATTCTTTCGTTACATGATACTTATTTATAGTGAGTTGGATTGGGTCATCGTTACGCATGAATCTGCTACGTATTTGCGTCAACATCTACACTGCATCAATTTTGCAAGAAACAATTCTTGTGTAACCATTTTGTAGTTTTAGACGTCTTATCATGTATTGCACGCATATAATCACTATTTGTGTTATATGGGGAATGTGTGAGCGCGTAATATCGTTATTGGTAAGTGGTCGGGGCCGATTTTTCGCATCCTCCACCTCACGACTTTGATGCCTTCGTGCGAATTTATAAAAAGCGATAAGGCATTATATAGTATGAATATCATTAACTTACCTGTGGCATGACGTCCATACAAAATTTCAACAATTTTTGAGCATCCATTCGCTTTTTCCAAAATTCGTGCGCACGCAGTCAATTAGTACTGACCGAGATTACCCCGCTTTGGTTGGTTTCGGTTAGGTTAGGTTAGGTTAGGTTAGGTTAGGTTAGGTTAGGTTAGGTTAGGTTAGGTTAGTGGGGCACCTGCGCAGACGTTGTTGCGCAGTGCAGTCATATGACGTGCGCATGTGAGGGAACCTTGAGCTAGTTATGGTCAGTTTTAAATTATTTAACAACCAAAAATACGATTCCGTCACTTGAAAGAGTATATTATTTTCTGGGCTCCACTTTCATACCTAAATTAAACATTTTACAAGGATATTATATTGGACACATACTTTCAGTAATTGCAAGTACACCAATCACTTATCACTTAAATATAATCTTATAGAATATTTCATTTTGGAATTATATATGTTGTCACACGAAGAAAAATTTATTTAAAGATTTATTTAATTTTTTATTACATTACATAAAATTACTACAGTGACCCCGTTCATCGGTATAAAGAATAAATGTTCTCAGATTACATAGGTCCAGCTTCTGCAGATAAGCGATATCTGTATATAATTTACGTGTTACTAACTCGTACAAAAGTCTTTACTGAGTACACATGGCATGCAAATGTCCTTTCACTGAAGTCGTATGTCCCAATTTGACGAACCGCACATATTCTTGCATGTTATGTTGGATTGGTGTTTCACTTATTTCTATTCTCACACTTCAACGAGAAGACATCCTTGCACTGAGATTCACTGTATGTAGCACCCGTTAATATCTGATTGAACGGTAGCAATTAATCGTGTTAATGGTCCCGAAGAACTGTATTTCTAGAGCACAAAGGTACGTTGATACTGACCGAAATAAATCAAATGATTCCAACCGTAGTATAATGGCGACTGTTCCAAGACAGAATCAAAACTGACTGACTTCTGATTGGTCCTCGATGCCATTCGAAAGTATAGATTTCTTTCCATTGAGAACTTCACAGATGGCACGTCTTATCTTTGGTTCCGCATTTCTCCGGTAGACTGCGTCTTTGTGTTTTTACGTCGTGTCCTCCAGTAAATGTGAGGCAATATTTTCGATATATTTTGTTGACATTTGACATAGGACACCAATATGTTACCACAAGTTTGACATGCGAACCGAATTCCACGCCTACCAAGCATTGCAAATAATGTATCAGAGATTTATATTCACATTTTTTGTGAGGCGATTTATATTAATAAATGACGTACCATAGTTTACGTACGTTTATTCCGATTCTTTCGTTACATGATACTTATTTATAGTGAGTTGGATTGGGTCATCGTTACGCATGAATCTGCTACGTATTTGCATCGACATCTACACTGCATCAATTTTGCAAGAAACAATTCTTGTGTAAACATTTTGTAGTTTTAGACGTCTTATCATGTATTACACGCATATAATCACTATTTGTGTTATATGGGGAATGTGTGAGCGCGTAATATCGTTATTGGTAAGTGGTCGTGGCCGATTTTGCGCATCCTCCACCTCACGACTTTGATGCCTTCGTGCGAATTTATAAAAAGCGATAAGGCATTATATAGTATGAATATCATTAACTTACCTGTGGCATGACGTCCATACAAAATTTCAACAATTTTTGAGCATCCATTCGCTTTTTCCAAAATTCGTGCGCACGCAGTCAATTTGCACTGACCGAGATTACCCCGCTTTGGTTGGTTTCGGTTAGGTTAGGTTAGGTTAGGTTAGGTTAGTGGGGCACCTGCGAAGACGTTGTTGCGCAGTGCAGTCATATGACGTGCGCATGTGAGGGAACCTTGAGCTAGTTATGGTCAGTTTTAAATTATTTAACAACCAAAATTACGATTTCGTCACTTTAAAGAGAATATTATTTTCTGGGCTCCACTTTCATACCTAAATTAAACATTTTACAAGGATATTATCTTGGACATTTACTTTCAGTAATTGCAAGTACACCAATCACTTATCACTTAAATATAATCTTATAGAATATTTCATTTTGGAAGTATATATGTTGTCACACGAAGAAAAATTTATTTAAAGATTTTTTAATTTTTTTATTACATTACATATAATTACTACAGTGACCCCATTCATCGGTATAAAGAATAAATGTTCTCAGATTACATAGGTCCAGCTTCTGCAGATAAGCGATATCTGTATATGATTTACGTGTTACTAACTCGTACAAAAGTCTTTACTGAGTACACATGGCATGCAAATGTCCTTTCACTGAAGTCGTATGTCCCAATTTGACGAACCGCACATATTCTTGCATGTTATGTTGGATTGGTGTTTCACTTATTTCTATTCTCACACTTCAACGAGAAGACATCCTTGCACTGAGATTCACTGTATGTAGCACCCGTTAATATCTGATTGAACGGTAGCAATTAATCGTGTTAATGGTCCCGAAGAACTGTATTTCTAGAGCACAAAGGTACGTTGATACTGACCGAAATAAATCAAATGATTCCAACCGTAGTATAATGGCGACTGTTCAATCTGGACCAGCCGACTGTTCCAAGACAGAATCAAAACTGACTGACTTCTGATTGGTCCTCGATGCCATTCGAAAGTATTGATTTCTTTCCATTGAGGCCTTCACAGATGGCACGTCTTATCTTTGGTTCCGCATTTCTCCGGTAGACTGCGTCTTTGTGTTTGTACTTCGTGACCTCGAGTAAATGTGAGGCAATATTTTCGATATATTTTGTTGACATTTGACATAGGACACCAATATGTTACGACAAGTTTGACGTGCGATCCGAATTCCACGCCTACCAAGCATTGCAAATAATGTATCAGAGATTTATATTCACATTTTTTGTGAGGCGATTTATATTAATAAATGACGTACCATAGTTCATGTACGTTTATTCCGATTCTTTCGTTACATGATACTTATTTATAGTGAGTTGGATTGGGTCTAAGTTACGCATGAATCTGCTACGTATTTGCGTCGACATCTACACTGCATCAATTTTGCAAGAAACAATTCTTGTGTAAACATTTTGTAGTTTTAGTCGTCTTATCATGTATTACACGCATATAATCACTATTTGTGTTATATGGGGAATGTGTGAGCGCGTAATATCGTTATTGGTAAGTGGTCGTGGCCGATTTGGCGCATCCTCCACCTCACGACTTTGATGCCTTCGTGCGAATTTATAAAAAGCGATAAGGCATTATATAGTATGAATATCATTACCTTACCTGTGGCATGACGTCCATACAAAATTTCAACAATTTTTGAGCATCCATTCGCTTTTTCCAAAATTCGTGCGCACGCAGTCAATTTGCACTGACCGAGATTACCCCGCTTTGGTTGGTTTCGGTTAGGTTAGGTTAGGTTAGGTTAGGTTATGTTAGTGGGGCACCTGCGCAGACGTTGTTGCGCAGTGCAGTCATATGACGTGCGCATGTGAGGGAACCTTGAGCTAGTTATGGTCAGTTTTAAATTATTTAACAACCAAAAATACGATTCCGTCACTTTAAAGAGAATATTATTTTCTGGGCTCCACTTTCATACCTAAATTAAACATTTTACAAGGATATTATATTGGACACATACTTTCAGTAATTGCAAGTACACCAATCACTTATCACTTAAATATAATCTTATAGAATATTTCATTTTGGAATTATATATGTTGTCACACGAAGAAAAATTTATTTAAAGATTAATTTAATTTTTTATTACATTACATAAAATTACTACAGTGACCCCGTTCATTGGTATAAAGAATAAATGTTGTCAGATTACATAGGTACAGCTTCTGCAGATAAGCGATATCTGTATATAATTTACGTGTTACTAACTCGTACAAAAGTCTTTACTGAGTACACATGGCAAGCAAATGTCCTTTCACTGAAGTCGTATGTCCCAATTTGACGAACCGCACATATTCTTGCATGTTATGTTGGATTGGTGTTTCACTTATTTCTATTCTCACACTTCAACGAGAAGACATCCTTGCACTGAGATTCACCGTATGTAGCACCCGTTAATATCTGATTGAACGGTAGCAATTAATCGTGTTAATGGTCCCGAAGAACTGTATTTCTAGAGCACAAAGGTACGTTGATACTGACCGAAATAAATCAAATGATTCCAACCGTAGTATAATGGCGACTGTTCAATCTGGACCAGCCGACTGTTCCAAGACAGAATCAAAACTGACTGACTTCTCATTGGTCCTCGATGCCATTCGAAAGTATTGATTTCTTTCCATTGAGGCCTTCACAGATGGCACGTCTTATCTTTGGTTCCGTATTTCTCCGGTAGACTGCGTCTTTGTGTTTGCACGTCGTGTCCTCGAGTAAATGTGAGGCAATATTTTCGATATATTTTGTTGACATTTGACATAGGACACCAATATGTTACGACAAGTTTGGGGTGCGATCCGAATTCCACGCCTACCAAGCATTGCAAATAATGTATCAGAGATTTATATTCACATTTTTTGTGAGGCGATTTACATTAATAAATGACGTACCATACTTCACGTACGTTTATTCCGATTCTTTCGTTACATGATACTTATTTATAGTGAGTTGGATTGGGTCATCGTTACGCATGAATCTGCTACGTATTTGCGTCGACATCTACACTGCATCAATTTTGCAAGAAACAATTCTTGTGTAAACATTTTGTAGTTTTAGATGTCTTATCATGTATTACACGCATATAATCACTATTTGTGTTATATGTAGAATGTGTGAGCGCGTAATATCGTTATTGGTAAGTGGTCGTGGCCGATTTTGCGCATCCTCCACCTCACGAATTTGATGCCTTCGTGCGAATTTATAAAAAGCGATAAGGCATTATATAGTATGAATATCATTAAGTTACCTGTGGCATGACGTCCATACAAAATTTCAACAATTTTTGAGCATCCATTCGCTTTTTCCAAAATTCGTGAGCACGCAGTCAATTTGCACTGACCGAGATTACCCCGCTTTGGTTGGTTTCGGTTAGGTTAGGTTAGGTTAGGTAAGGTTAGGTTAGTGGGGCACCTGCGCAGACGTTGTTGCGCAGTGCAGTCATATGACGTGCGCATGTGAGGGAACCTTGAGTTAGTTATGGTCAGTTTTAAATTATTTAACAACCAAAAATACGATTCCGTCACTTTAAAGAGAATATTACTTTCTGGGCTCCACTTTCATACCTAAATTAAACATTTTGCAAGGATATTATATTGGACACATACTTTCAGTAATTGCAAGTACACCAATCACTTATCACTTAAATATAATCTTATAGAATATTTCATTTTGGAAGTATATATGTTGTCACACGAAGAAAAATTTATTTAAAGATATATTTAATTTTTTTATTACATTACATATAATTACTACAGTGACCCCATTCATCGGTATAAAGAATAAATGTTCTCAGATTACATAGGTCCAGTTTCTGCAGATAAGCGATATCTGTATATAATTTACGTGTTACTAACTCGTACAAAAGTCTTTACTGAGTACACATGGCATGCAAATGACCTTTCACTGAAGTCGTATGTCCCAATTTGACAAACAGCACATATTCTTGCATGTTATGTTGGATTGGTGTTTCACTTATTTCTATTCTCACACTTCAACGAGAAGACATCCTTGCACTGAGACTCACTGTATGTAGCACCCGTTAATATCTGATTGAACGGTAGCAATTAATCGTGTTAATGGTCCCGAAGAACTGTATTTCTAGAGCACAAAGGTACGTTGATACTGACCGAAATAAATCAAATGATTCCAACCGTAGTATAATGGCGACTGTTCAATCTGGACCAGCCGACTGTTCCAAGACAGAATCAAAACTGACTGACTTCTGATTGGTCCTCGATGCCATTCGAAAGTATTGATTTCTTTCCATTGAGGCCTTCACAGATGGCACGTCTTATCTTTGGTTCCGCATTTCTCCGGTAGACTGCGTCTTTGTGTTTTTACGTCGTGTCCTCGAGTAAATGTGAGGCAATATTTTCGATATATTTTGTTGACATTTGACATAGGACACCAATATGTTACCACAAGTTTGACGTGCGATCCGAATTCCACGCCTACCAAGCATTGCAAATAATGTATCAGAGATTTATATTCACATTTTTTGTGAGGCGATTTATATTAATAAATGACGTACCATAGTTAACGTACGTTTATTCCGATTCTTTCGTTACATGATACTTATTTATAGTGAGTTGGATTGGGTCATCGTTACGCATGAATCTGCTACGTATTTGCGTCGACTTCTACACTGCATCAATTTTGCAAGAAACAATTCTTGTGTAAACATTTTGTAGTTTTAGACGTCTTATCATGTATTACACGCATATAATCACTATTTGTGTTATATGGGGAATGTGTGAGCGCGTAATATCGTTATTGGTAAGTGGTCGTGGCCGATTTTGCGCATCCTCCACCTCACGACTTTGATGCCTTCGTGCGAATTTATAAAAAGCGATAAGGCATTATATAGTATGAATATCATTAACTTACCTGTGGCATGACGTCCATACAAAATTTTGACAATTTTTGAGCATCCATTCGCTTTTTCCAAAATTCGTGCGCACGCAGTCAATTTGCACTGACCGAGATAACCCCCCTTTGGTTGGTTTCGGTTAGGTTAGGTTAGGTTAGGTTAGGTTAGGTTAGGTTAGTGGGGCACCTGCGCAGACGTTGTTGCGCAGTGCAGTCATATGACGTGCGCATGTGAGGGAACCTTGAGCTAGTTATGGTCAGTTTTAAATTATTTAACAACCAAAAATACGATTCCGTCACTTTAAAGAGAATATTATTTTCTGGGCTCCAATTTCATACCTAAATTAAACATTTTACAAGGATATTATATTGGACACATACTTTCAGTAATTGCAAGTACACCAATCACTTATCACTTAAATATAATCTTATAGAATATTTCATTTTGGGAGTATATATGTTGTCACACGAAGAAAAATTTATTTAAAGATTTATTTAATTTCTTTATTACATTACATATAATTACTACAGTGACCCCATTCATCGGTATAAAGAATAAATGTTCTCAGATTACATAGGTCCAGCTTCTGCAGATAAGCGATATCTGTATATGATTTAAGTGTTACTAACTCGTACAAAAGTCTTTACTGAGTACACATGGCATGCAAATGTCCTTTCACTGAAGTCGTATGTCCCAATTTGACGAACCGCACATATTCTTGCATGTTATGTTGGATTGGTGTTTCACTTATTTCTATTCTCACACTTCAACGAGAAGACATCCTTGCACTGAGATTCACTGTATGTAGCACCCGTTAATATCTGATTGAACGGTAGCAATTAATCGTGTTAATGGTCCCGAAGAACTGTATTTCTAGAGCACAAAGGTACGTTGATACTGACCGAAATAAATCAAATGATTCCAACCGTAGTATAATGGCGACTGTTCAATCTGGACCAGCCGACTGTTCCAAGACAGAATCAAAACTGACTGACTTCTGATTGGTCCTCGATGCCATTCGAAAGTATTGATTTCTTTCCATTGAGAACTTCACAGATGGCACGTCTTATCTTTGGTTCCGCATTTCTCCGGTAGACTGCGTCTTTGTGTTTTTACGTCGTGTCCTCGAGTAAATGTGAGGCAATATTTTCGATATATTTTGTTGACATTTGACATAGGACACCAATATGTTACCACAAGTTTGACGTGCGATCCGAATTCCACGCCTACCAAGCATTGCAAATAATGTATCAGAGATTTATATTCACATTTTTTGTGAGGCGATTTATATTAATAAATGACGTACCATAGTTCACGTACGTTTATTCCGATTCTTTCGTTACATGATACTTATTTATAGTGAGTTGGATTGGGTCATCGTTACGCATGAATCTGCTACGTATTTGCGTCGACTTCTACACTGCATCAATTTTGCAAGAAACAATTCTTGTGTAAACATTTTGTAGTTTTAGACGTCTTATCATGTATTACACGCATATAATCACTATTTGTGTTATATGGGGAATGTGTGAGCGCGTAATATCGTTATTGGTAAGTGGTCGTGGCCGATTTTGCGCATCCTCCACCTCACGACTTTGATGCCTTCGTGCGAATTTATAAAAAGCGATAAGGCATTATATAGTATGAATATCATTAACTTACCTGTGGCATGACGTCCATACAAAATTTTGACAATTTTTGAGCATCCATTCGCTTTTTCCAAAATTCGTGCGCACGCAGTCAATTTGCACTGACCGAGATAACCCCCCTTTGGTTGGTTTCGGTTAGGTTAGGTTAGGTTAGGTTAGGTTAGGTTAGGTTAGTGGGGCACCTGCGCAGACGTTGTTGCGCAGTGCAGTCATATGACGTGCGCATGTGAGGGAACCTTGAGCTAGTTATGGTCAGTTTTAAATTATTTAACAACCAAAAATACGATTCCGTCACTTTAAAGAGAATATTATTTTCTGGGCTCCAATTTCATACCTAAATTAAACATTTTACAAGGATATTATATTGGACACATACTTTCAGTAATTGCAAGTACACCAATCACTTATCACTTAAATATAATCTTATAGAATATTTCATTTTGGGAGTATATATGTTGTCACACGAAGAAAAATTTATTTAAAGATTTATTTAATTTCTTTATTACATTACATATAATTACTACAGTGACCCCATTCATCGGTATAAAGAATAAATGTTCTCAGATTACATAGGTCCAGCTTCTGCAGATAAGCGATATCTGTATATGATTTAAGTGTTACTAACTCGTACAAAAGTCTTTACTGAGTACACATGGCATGCAAATGTCCTTTCACTGAAGTCGTATGTCCCAATTTGACGAACCGCACATATTCTTGCATGTTATGTTGGATTGGTGTTTCACTTATTTCTATTCTCACACTTCAACGAGAAGACATCCTTGCACTGAGATTCACTGTATGTAGCACCCGTTAATATCTGATTGAACGGTAGCAATTAATCGTGTTAATGGTCCCGAAGAACTGTATTTCTAGAGCACAAAGGTACGTTGATACTGACCGAAATAAATCAAATGATTCCAACCGTAGTATAATGGCGACTGTTCAATCTGGACCAGCCGACTGTTCCAAGACAGAATCAAAACTGACTGACTTCTGATTGGTCCTCGATGCCATTCGAAAGTATTGATTTCTTTCCATTGAGAACTTCACAGATGGCACGTCTTATCTTTGGTTCCGCATTTCTCCGGTAGACTGCGTCTTTGTGTTTTTACGTCGTGTCCTCGAGTAAATGTGAGGCAATATTTTCGATATATTTTGTTGACATTTGACATAGGACACCAATATGTTACCACAAGTTTGACGTGCGATCCGAATTCCACGCCTACCAAGCATTGCAAATAATGTATCAGAGATTTATATTCACATTTTTTGTGAGGCGATTTATATTAATAAATGACGTACCATAGTTCACGTACGTTTATTCCGATTCTTTCGTTACATGATACTTATTTATAGTGAGTTGGATTGGGTCATCGTTACGCATGAATCTGCTACGTATTTGCGTCGACTTCTACACTGCATCAATTTTGCAAGAAACAATTCTTGTGTAAACATTTTGTAGTTTTAGACGTCTTATCATGTATTACACGCATATAATCACTATTTGTGTTATATGGGGAATGTGTGAGCGCGTAATATCGTTATTGGTAAGTGGTCGTGGCCGATTTTGCGCATCCTCCACCTCACGACTTTGATGCCTTCGTGCGAATTTATAAAAAGCGATAAGGCATTATATAGTATGAATATCATTAACTTACCTGTGGCATGACGTCCATACAAAATTTCAACAATTTTTGAGCATCCATTCGCTTTTTCCAAAATTCGTGCGCACGCAGTCAATTTGCACTGACCGAGATTACCCCGCTTTGGTTGGTTTCGGTTGGGTTAGGTTAGGTTAGGTTAGTGGGGCACCTGCGCAGACGTTGTTGCGCAGTGCAGCCATATGACGTGCGCATGTGAGGGAACCTTGAGCTAGTTATGGTCAGTTTTAAATTATTTAACAACCAAAAATACGATTCCGTCACTTTAAAGAGAATATTATTTTCTGGGCTCCACTTTCATACCTAAATTAAACATTTTACAAGGATATTATATTGGACACATACTTTCAGTAATTGCAAGTACACCAATCACTTATCACTTAAATATAATCTTATAGAATATTTCATTTTGGAAATATATATGTTGTCACACGAAGAAAAATTTATTTAAAGATTTATTTAATTTTTTTTATTACATTACATATAATTACTACAGTGACCCCATTCATCGGTATAAAGAATAAATGTTCTCAGATTACATAGGTCCAGCTTCTGCAGATAAGCGATATCTGTATATGATTTACGTGTTACTAACTCGTACAAAAGTCTTTACTGAGTACACATGGCATGCAAATGTCCTTTCACTGAAGTCGTATGTCCCAATTTGACGAACCGCACATATTCTTGCATGTTATGTTGGATTGGTGTTTCACTTATTTCTATTCTCACACTTCAACGAGAAGACATCCTTGCACTGAGATTCACTGTATGTAGCACCCGTTAATATCTGATTGAACGGTAGCAATTAATCGTGTTAATGGTCCCGAAGAACTGTATTTCTAGAGCACAAAGTTACGTTGATACTGACCGAAATAAATCAAATGATTCCAACCGTAGTATAATGGCGACTGTTCAATCTGGACCAGCCGACTGTTCCAAGACAGAATCAAAACTGACTGACTTCTGATTGGTCCTCGATGCCATTCGAAAGTATTGATTTCTTTCCATTGAGGCCTTCACAGATGGCACGTCTTATCTTTGGTTCCGCATTTCTCCGGTAGACTGCGTCTTTGTGTTTTTACGTCGTGTCCTCGAGTAAATGTGAGGCAATATTTTCGATATATTTTGTTGACATTTGACATAGGACACCAATATGTTACCACACGTTTGACGTGCGATCCGAATTCCACGCCTACCAAGCATTGCAAATAATGTATCAGAGATTTATATTCACATTTTTTGTGAGGCGATTTATATTAATAAATGACGTACCATAGTTCACGTACGTTTATTCCGATTCTTTCGTTACATGATACTTATTTATAGTGAGTTGGATTGGGTCATCGTTACGCATGAATATGCTACGTATTTGCTTCGACATCTACACTGCATCAATTTTGCAAGAAACAATTCTTGTGTAAACATTTTGTAGTTTTAGACGTCTTATCATGTATTACACGCATATAATCACTATTTGTGTTATATGGGGAATGTGTGAGCGCGTAATATCGTTATTGGTAAGTGGTCGTGGCCGATTTTGCGCTACCTCCACCTCACGACTTTGATGCCTTCGTGCGAATTTATAAAAACCGATAAGGCATTATATAGTATGAATATCATTAACTTACCTGTGGCATGACGTCCATACAAAATTTTGACAATTTTTGAGCATCCATTCGCTTTTTCCAAAATTCGTGCGCACGCAGTCAATTTGCACTGACCGAGATAACCCCCCTTTGGTTGGTTTCGGTTAGGTTAGGTTAGGTTAGGTTAGGTTAGGTTAGGTTAGTGGGGCACCTGCGCAGACGTTGTTGCGCAGTGCAGTCATATGACGTGCGCATGTGAGGGAACCTTGAGCTAGTTATGGTCAGTTTTAAATTATTTAACAACCAAAAATACGATTCCGTCACTCTAAAGAGAATATTATTTTCTGGGCTCCAATTTCATACCTAAATTAAACATTTTACAAGGATATTATATTGGACACATACTTTCAGTAATTGCAAGTACACCAATCACTTATCACTTAAATATAATCTTATAGAATATTTCATTTTGGGAGTATATATGTTGTCACACGAAGAAAAATTTATTTAAAGATTTATTTAATTTCTTTATTACATTACATATAATTACTACAGTGACCCCATTCATCGGTATAAAGAATAAATGTTCTCAGATTACATAGGTCCAGCTTCTGCAGATAAGCGATATCTGTATATGATTTAAGTGTTACTAACTCGTACAAAAGTCTTTACTGAGTACACATGGCATGCAAATGTCCTTTCACTGAAGTCGTATGTCCCAATTTGACGAACCGCACATATTCTTGCATGTTATGTTGGATTGGTGTTTCACTTATTTCTATTCTCACACTTCAACGAGAAGACATCCTTGCACTGAGATTCACTGTATGTAGCACCCGTTAATATCTGATTGAACGGTAGCAATTAATCGTGTTAATGGTCCCGAAGAACTGTATTTCTAGAGCACAAAGGTACGTTGATACTGACCGAAATAAATCAAATGATTCCAACCGTAGTATAATGGCGACTGTTCAATCTGGACCAGCCGACTGTTCCAAGACAGAATCAAAACTGACTGACTTCTGATTGGTCCTCGATGCCATTCGAAAGTATTGATTTCTTTCCATTGAGAACTTCACAGATGGCACGTCTTATCTTTGGTTCCGCATTTCTCCGGTAGACTGCGTCTTTGTGTTTTTACGTCGTGTCCTCGAGTAAATGTGAGGCAATATTTTCGATATATTTTGTTGACATTTGACATAGGACACCAATATGTTACCACAAGTTTGACGTGCGATCCGAATTCCACGCCTACTAAGCATTGCAAATAATGTATCAGAGATTTATATTCACATTTTTTGTGAGGCGATTTATATTAATAAATGACGTACCATAGTTTACGTACGTTTATTCCGATTCTTTCGTTACATGATACTTATTTATAGTGAGTTGGATTGGGTCATCGTTACGCATGAATCTGCTACGTATTTGCGTCGACATCTACACTGCATCAATTTTGCAAGAAACAATTCTTGTGTAAACATTTTGTAGTTTTAGACGTCTTATCATGTATTACACGCATATAATCACTATTTGTGTTATATGGGGAATGTTTGAGCGCGTAATATCGTTATTGGTAAGTGGTCGTGGCCGATTTTGCGCATCCTCCACCTCACGACTTTGATGCCTTCGTGCGAATTTATAAAAAGCGATAAGGCATTATATAGTATGAATATCATTAACTTACCTGTGGCATGACGTCCATACAAAATTTTGACAATTTTTTAGCATCCATTCGCTTTCTCCAAAATTCGTGCGCACGCAGTCAATTTGCACTGACCGAGATTACCCCGCTTTGGTTGGTTTCGGTTAGGTTAGGTTAGGTTAGGTTAGGTTAGGTTAGGTTAGGTTAGTGGGGCACCTGCGCAGACGTTGTTGCGCAGTGCAGTCATATGACGTGCGCATGTGAGGGAACCTTGAGCTAGTTATGGTCAGTTTTAAATTATTTAACAACCAAAATTACGATTCCGTCACTTTAAAGAGAATATTATTTTCTGGGCTCCACTTTCATACCTAAATTAAACATTTTACAAGGATATTATATTGGACACATACTTTCAGTAATTGCAAGTACACCAATCACTTATCACTTAAATATAATCTTATAGAATATTTCATTTTGGAAGTATATATGTTGTCACACGAAGAAAAATTTATTTAAAGATTTATTTAATTTCTTTATTACATTACATATAATTACTACAGTGACCCCATTCATCGGTATAAAGAATAAATGTTCTCAGATTACATAGGTCCAGCTTCTGCAGATAAGCGATATCTGTATATGATTTAAGTGTTACTAACTCGTACAAAAGTCTTTACTGAGTACACATGGCATGCAAATGTCCTTTCACTGAAGTCGTATGTCCCAATTTGACGAACCGCACATATTCTTGCATGTTATGTTGGATTTGTGTTTCACTTATTTCTATTCTCACACTTCAACGAGAAGACATCCTTGCACTGAGATTCACTGTATGTAGCACCCGTTAATATCTGATTGAACGGTAGCAATTAATCGTGTTAATGGTCCCGAAGAACTGTATTTCTAGAGCACAAAGGTACGTTGATACTGACCGAAATAAATCAAATGATTCCAACCGTAGTATAATGGCGACTGTTCAATCTGGACCAGCCGACTGTTCCAAGACAGAATCAAAACTGACTGACTTCTGATTGGTCCTCGATGCCATTCGAAAGTATTGATTTCTTTCCATTGAGAACTTCACAGATGGCACGTCTTATCTTTGGTTCCGCATTTCTCCGGTAGACTGCGTCTTTGTGTTTTTACGTCGTGTCCTCCAGTAAATGTGAGGCAATATTTTCGATATATTTTGTTGACATTCGACATAGGACACCAATATGTTACCACAAGTTTGACGTGCGATCCGAATTCCATGCCTACCAAGCATTGCAAATAATGTATCAGTGATTTATATTCACATTTTTTGTGAGGCGATTTATATTAATAAATGACGTACCATAGTTTACATACGTTTATTCCGATTCTTTCGTTACATGATACTTATTTATAGTGAGTTGGATTGGGTCATCGTTACGCATGAATCTGCTACGTATTTGCGTCGACATCTACACTGCATCAATTTTGCAAGAAACAATTCTTGTGTAAACATTTTGTAGTTTTAGACGTCTTATCATGTATTACACGCATATAATCACTATTTGTGTTATATGGGGAATGTGTGAGCGCGTAATATCGTTATTGGTAAGTGGTCGTGGCCGATTTTGCGCATCCTCCACCTCACGACTTTGATGCCTTCGTGCGAATTTATAAAAAGCGATAAGGCATTATATAGTATGAATATCATTAACTTACCTGTGGCATGACGTCCATACAAAATTTCAACAATTTTTGAGCATCCATTCGCTTTTTCCAAAATTCGTGCGCACGCAGTCAATTTGCACTGACCGAGATTACCCCGCTTTGGTTGGTTTCGGTTAGGTTTGGTTAGGTTAGGTTAGGTTAGTGGGGCACCTGCGCAGACGTTGTTGCGCAGTGCAGTCATATGACGTGCGCATGTGAGGGAACCTTGAGCTAGTTATGGTCAGTTTTAAATTATTTAACAACCAAAATTACGATTTCGTCACTTTAAAGAGAATATTATTTTCTGGGCTCCACTTTCATACCTAAATTAAACATTTTACAAGGATATTATCTTGGACACATACTTTCAGTAATTGCAAGTACACCAATCACTTATCACTTAAATATAATCTTATAGAATATTTTATTTTGGAAGTATATATGTTGTCACACGAAGAAAAATTTATTTAAACATTTTTTAATTTTTTTATTACATTACATATAATTACTACAGTGACCCCATTCATCGGTATAAAAATAAATGTTCTCAGATTACATAGGTCCAGCTTCTGCAGATAAGCGATATCTGTATATGATATACGTGTTACTAACTCGTACAAAAGTCTTTACTGAGTACACATGGCATGCAAATGTCCTTTCACTGAAGTCGTATGTCCCAATTTGACGAACCGCACATATTCTTGCATGTTATGTTGGATTGGTGTTTCACTTATTTCTATTCTCACACTTCAACGAGAAGACATCCTTGCACTGAGATTCACTGTATGTAGCACCCGTTAATATCTGATTGAACGGTAGCAATTAATCGTGTTAATGGTCCTGAAGAACTGTATATCTAGAGCACAAAGGTACGTTGATACTGACCGAAATAAATCAAATGATTCCAACCGTAGTATAATGGCGACTGTTCAATCTGGACCAGCCGACTGTTCCAAGACAGAATCAAACTGACTGACTTCTGATTGGTCCTCGATGCCATTCGAAAGTATTGATTTCTTTGCATTGAGGCCTTCACAGATGGCACGTCTTATCTTTGGTTCCGCATTTCTCCGGTAGACTGCGTCTTTGTGTTTGTACGTCGTGTCCTCGAGTAATTGTGAGGCAATATTTTCGATATATTTTGTTGACATTTGACATAGGACACCAATATGTTTCCACAATTTTGACGTGCGATCCGAATTCCACGCCTACCAAGCATTGCAAGTAATGTATCAGAGATTTATATTCACATTTTTTGTGAGGCGATTTATATTAATAAATGACGTACCATAGTTCATGTACGTTTATTCCGATTCTTTCGTTACATGATACTTATTTATAGTGAGTTGGAATGGGTCATCGTTACGCATGAATCTGCTACGTATTTGCGTCGAAATCTACACTGCATCAATTTTGCAAGAAACAATTGTTGTGTAAACATTTTGTAGTTTTAGACGTCGTATCATGTATTACACGCATATAATCACTATTTGTGTTATATGGGGAATGTGTGAGCGCGTAATATCGTTATTGGTAAGTGGTCGTGGCCGATTTTGCGCATCCTCCACCTCACGACTTTGATGCCTTCGTGCGAATTTATAAAAAGCGATAAGGCTTTATATAGTATGAATATCATTAACTTACCTGTGGCATGACGTCCATACAAAATTTTGACAATTTTTTAGCATCCATTCGCTTTTTCCAAAATTCGTGCGCACGCAGTCAATTTGCACTGACCGAGATTACCCCGCTTTGGTTGGTTTCGGTTAGGTTAGGTTAGGTTAGGTTAGGTTAGGTTAGGTTAGTGGGGCACCTGCGCAGACGTTGTTGCGCAGTGCAGTCATATGACGTGCGCATGTGAGGGAACCTTGAGCTAGTTATGGTCAGTTTTATATTATTTAACAACCAAAAATACGATTCCGTTACTTTAAAGAGAATATTATTTTCTGGGCTCCACTTTCATACCTAAATTAAACATTTTACAAGGATATTATATTGGACACATACTTTCAGTAATTGCAAGTACACCAATCACTTATCACTTAAATATAATCTTATAGAATATTTCACTTTGGAAGTATATATGTTGTCACACGAAGAAAAATTTATTTAAATATTTATTTAATTTCTTTATTACATTACATATAATTACTACAGTGACCCCATTCATCGGTATAAAGAATAAATGTTCTCAGATTACATAGGTCCAGCTTCTGCAGATAAGCGATATCTGTATATGATTTAAGTGTTACTAACTCGTACAAAAGTCTATACTGAGTACACATGGCAAGCAAATGTCCTTTCACTGAAGTCGTATGTCCCAATTTGACGAACCGCACATATTCTTGCATGTTATGTTGGATTGGTGTTTCACTTATTTCTATTCTCACACTTCAACGAGAAGACATCCTTGCACTGAGATTCACTGTATGTAGCACCCGTTAATATCTGATTGAACGGTAGCAATTAATCGTGTTAATGGTCCCGAAGAACTGTATTTCTAGAGCACAAAGGTACGTTGATACTGACCGAAATAAATCAAATGATTCCAACCGTAGTATAATGGCGACTGTTCAATCTGGACCAGCCGACTGTTCCAAGACAGAATCAAAACTGACTGACTTCTGATTGGTCCTCGATGCCATTCGAAAGTATTGATTTCTTTCCATTGAGAACTTCACAGATGGCACGTCTTATCTTTGGTTCCGCATTTCTCCGGTAGACTGCGTCTTTGTGTTTTTACGTCGTGTCCTCCAGTAAATGTGAGGCAATATTTTCGATATATTTTGTTGACATTTGACATAGGACACCAATATGTTACCACAAGTTTGACGTGCGATCCGAATTCCACGCCTACCAAGCATTGCAAATAATGTATCAGAGATTTATATTCACATTTTTTGTGAGGCGATTTATATTAATATATGACGTACCATAGTTTACGTACGTTTATTCCGATTCTTTCGTTACATGATACTTATTTATAGTGAGTTGGATTGGGTCATCGTTACGCATGAATCTGCTACGTATTTGCGTCGACATCTACACTGCATCAATTTTGCAAGAAACAATTCTTGTGTAAACATTTTGTAGTTTTAGACGTCTTATCATGTATTACACGCATATAATCACTATTTGTGTTATATGGGGAATGTGTGAGCGCGTAATATCGTTATTGGTAAGTGGTCGTGGCCGATTTTGCGCATCCTCCACCTCACGACTTTGATGCCTTCGTGCGAATTTATAAAAAGCGATAAGGCATTATACAGTATGAATATCATTAACTTACCTGTGGCATGACGTCCATACAAAATTTCAACAATTTTTGAGCATCCATTCGCTTTTTCCAAAATTCGTGCGCACGCAGTCAATTTGCACTGACCGAGATTACCCCGCTTTGGTTGGTTTCGGTTAGGTTAGGTTAGGTTAGGTTAGGTTAGTGGGGCACCTGCGCAGACGTTGTTGCGCAGTGCAGTCATATGACGTGCGCATGTGAGGGAACCTTGGGCTAGTTATGGTCAGTTTTAAATTATTTAACAACCAAAATTATGATTTCGTCACTTTAAAGAGAATATTATTTTCTGGGCTCCACTTTCATACCTAAATTAAACATTTTACAAGGATATTATCTTGGACACATACTTTCAGTAATTGCAAGTACACCAATCACTTATCACTTAAATATAATCTTATAGAATATTTCATTTTGGAAGTATATATGTTGTCACACGAAGAAAAATTTATTTAAAGATTTTTTAATTTTTTTATTACATTACATATAATTACTACAGTGACCCCATTCATCGCTATAAAGAATAAATGTTCTCAGATTACATAGGTCCAGCTTCTGCAGATAAGCGATATCTGTATATGATTTACGTGTTACTAACTCGTACAAAAGTCTTTACTGAGTACACATGGCATGCAAATGTCCTTTCACTGAAGTCGTATGTCCCAATTTGACGAACCGTACATATTCTTGCATGTTATGTTGGATTGGTGTTTCACTTATTTCTATTCTCACACTTCAACGAGAAGACATCCTTGCACTGAGATTCACTGTATGTAGCACCCGTTAATATCTGATTGAACGGTAGCAATTAATCGTGTTAATGGTCCCGAAGAACTGTATTTCTAGAGCACAAAGGTACGTTGATACTGACCGAAATAAATCAAATGATTCCAACCGTAGTATAATGGCGACTGTTCAATCTGGACCAGCCGACTGTTCCAAGACAGAATCAAAACTGACTGACTTCTGATTGGTCCTCGATGCCATTCGAAAGTATTGATTTCTTTCCATTGAGGTCTTCACAGATGGCACGTCTTATCTTTGGTTCCGCATTTCTCCGGTAGACTGCGTCTTTGTGATTTTACGTCGTGTCCTCGAGTAAATGTGAGGCAATATTTTCGATATATTTTGTTGACATTTGACATAGGACACCAATATGTTACCACAAGTTTGACGTGCGATCCGAATTCCACGCCTACCAAGCATTGCAAATAATGTATCAGAGATTTATATTCACATTTTTTGTGAGGCGATTTATATTAATAAATGACGTACCATAGTTTACGTACGTTTATTCCGATTCTTTCGTTACATGATACTTATTTATAGTGAGTTGGATTGGGTCATCGTTACGCATGAATCTGCTACGTATTTGCGTCGACATCTACACTGCATCAATTTTGCAAGAAACAATTCTTGTGTAAACATTTTGTAGTTTTAGACGTCTTATCATGTATTACACGCATATAATCACTATTTGTGTTATATGGGGAATGTGTGAGCGCGTAATATCGTTATTGGTAAGTGGTCGTGGCCGATTTTGCGCATCCTCCACCTCACGAATTTGATGCCTTCGTGCGAATTTATAAAAAGCGATAAGGCATTATATAGTATGAATATCATTAACTTACCTGTGGCATGACGTCCATACAAAATTTCAACAATTTTTGAGCATCCATTCGCTTTTTCCAAAATTCGTGCGCACGCAGTCAATTTGCACTGACCGAGATTACCCCGCTTTGGTTGGTTTCGGTTAGGTTAGGTTAGGTTAGGTTAGTGGGGCACCTGCGCAGACGTTGTTGCGCAGTGCAGTCATATGACGTGCGCATGTGAGGGAACCTTGAGCTAGTTATGGTCAGTTTTAAATTATTTAACAACCAAAAATACGATTCCGTCACATTAAAGAGAATATTATTTTCTGGGCTCCACATTCATACCTAAATTAAACATTTTACAAGAATATTATATTGGACACATACTTTCAGTAATTGCAAGTACACCAATCACTTATCACTTAAATATAATCTTATAGAATATTTCATTTTGGAAGTATATATGTTGTCACACGAAGAAAAATTTATTTAAAGATTTATTTAATTTTTTTATTACATTACATATAATTACTACAGTGACCCCATTCATCGGTATAAAGAATAAATGTTCTCAGATTACATAGGTCCAGCTTCTGCAGATAAGCGATATCTGTATATAATTTACGTGTTACTAACTCGTACAAAAGTCTTTACTGAGTACACATGGCATGCAAATGTCCTTTCACTGAAGTCGTATGTCCCAATTTGACGAACCGCACATATTCTTGCATGTTATGTTGGATTGGTGTATCACTTATTTCTATTCTCACACTTCAACGAGAAGACATCCTTGCACTGAGATTCACTGTATGTAGCACCCGTTAATATCTGATTGAACGGTAGCAAATAATCGTGTTAATGGTCCCGAAGAACTGTATTTCTAGAGCACAAAGGTACGTTGATACTGACCGAAATAAATCAAATGATTCCAACCGTAGTATAATGGCGACTGTTCAATCTGGACCAGCCGACTGTTCCAAGACAGAATCAAAACTGACTGACTTCTGATTGGTCCTCGATGCCATTCGAAAGTATTGATTTCTTTCCATTGAGGCCTTCACAGATGGCACGTCTTATCTTTGGTTCCGCATTTCTCCGGTAGACTGCGTCTTTGTGTTTTTACATCGTGTCCTCGAGTAAATGTGAGGCAATATTTTCGATATATTTTGTTGACATTTGACATAGGACACCAATATGTTACCACAAGTTTGACGTGCGATCCGAATTCCACGCCTACCAAGCATTGCAAATAATGTATCAGAGATTTATATTCACATTTTTTGTGAGGCGATTTATATTAATAAATGACGTACCATAGTTTACGTACGTTTATTCCGATTCTTTCGTTACATGATACTTATTTATAGTGAGTTGGATTGGGTCATCGTTACGCATGATTCTGCTACGTATTTGCGTCGACATCTACACTGCATCAATTTTGCAAGAAACAATTCTTGTGTAAACATTTTGTAGTTTTAGACGTCTTATCATGTATTACACGCATATAATCACTATTTGTGTTATATGGGGAATGTGTGAGCGCGTAATATCGTTATTGGTAAGTGGTCGTGGCCGATTTTGCGCATCCTCCACCTCACGACTTTGATGCCTTCGTGCGAATTTATAAAAAGCGATAAGGCATTATATAGTATGAATATAATTAACTTACCTGTGGCATGACGTCCATACAAAATTTCAACAATTTTTGAGCATCCATTCGCTTTTTCCAAAATTCGTGCGCACGCAGTCAATTTGCACTGACCGAGATTACCCCGCTTTGGTTGGTTTCGGTTAGGTTAGGTTAGGTTAGGTTAGTGGGGCACCTGCGCAGACGTTGTTGCGCAGTGCAGTCATATGACGTGCGCATGTGAGGGAACCTTGAGCTAGTTATGGTCAGTTTTAAATTATTTAACAACCAAAAATACGATTCCGTCACATTAAAGAGAATATTATTTTCTGGGCTCCACGTTCATACCTAAATTAAACATTTTACAAGGATATTATATTGGACACATACTTTCAGTAATTGCAAGTACACCAATCACTTATCACTTAAATATAATCTTATAGAATATTTCATTTTGGAAGTATATATGTTGTCACACGAAGAAAAAATTATTTAAAGATTTATTTAATTTTTTTATTACATTACATATAATTACTAGTGACCCCATTCATCGGTATAAAGAATAAATGTTCTCAGATTACATAGGTCCAGCTTCTGCAGTTAAGCGATATCTGTATATAATTTACGTGTTACTAACTCGTACAAAAGTCTTTACTGAGTACACATGGCATGCAAATGTCCTTTCACTGAAGTCGTATGTCCCAATTTGACGAACCGCACATATTCTTGCATGTTATGTTGGATTGGTGTTTCACTTATTTCTATTCTCACACTTCAACGAGAAGACATCCTTGCACTGAGATTCACTGTATGTAGCACCCGTTAATATCTGATTGAACGGTAGCAATTAATCGTGTTAATGGTCCCGAAGAACTGTATTTCTAGAGCACAAAGGTACGTTGATACTGACCGAAATAAATCAAATGATTCCAACCGTAGTATAATGGCGACTGTTCAATCTGGACCAGCCGACTGTTCCAAGACAGAATTAAAACTGACTGACTTCTGATTGGTCCTCGATGCCATTCGAAATTATTGATTTCTTTCCATTGAGGCCTTCACAGATGGCACGTCTTATCTTTGGTTCCGCATTTCTCCGGTAGACTGCGTCTTTGTGTTTGTACGTCGTGTCCTCGAGTAAATGTGAGGCAATATTTTCGATATATTTTGTTGACATTTGACATAGGACACCAATATGTTACGACAAGTTTGACGTGCGATCCGATTTCCACGCCTACCAAGCATTGCAAATAATGTATCAGAGATTTATATTCACATTTTTTGTGATGCGATTTATATTAATAAATGACGTACCATAGTTCACGTACGTTTATTCCGATCCTTTCGTTACATGATACTTATTTATAGTGAGTTTGATTGCGTCATCGTTACGCATGAATCTGCTACGTATTTGCGTCGACATCTACACTGCATCAATTTTGCAAGAAACAATTCTTGTGTAAACATTTTGTAGTTTTAGACGTCTTATCATGTATTACACGCATATAATCACTATTTGTGTCATATGGGGAATTTGTGAGCGCGTAATATCGTTTTTGGTAAGTGGTCGTGGCCGATTTTGAGCGTCCTCCACCTCACGACTTTAATGCCTTCGTGCGAATTTATAAAAAGCGATAAGGCAATATATAGTATGAATATCATTAACTTACCTGTGGCATGACGTCCATACAAAATTTCAACAATTTTTGAGCATCCATTCGCTTTTTCCAAAATTCGTGCGCACGCAGTCAAATTGCACTGACCGAGATTACCCCGCTTTGGTTGGTTTCGGTTAGGTTAGGTTAGGTTAGGTTAGGTTAGGTTAGTGGGGCACCTGCGCAGACGTTGTTGCGCAGTGCAGTCATATGACGTGCGCATGTGTGGGAACCTTGAGCTAGTTATGGTCAGTTTTAAATTATTTAACAACCAAAAATACGATTCCGTCACTTTAAAGAGAATATTATTTTCTGGGCTCCACTTTCATACCTAAATTAAACATTTTACAAGGATATTATATTGGACACATACTTTCAGTAATTGCAAGTACACCAATCACTTATCACTTAAATATAATCTTATAGAATATTTCATTTTGGAAGTATATATGTTGTCACACGAAGTAAAATTTATTTAAAGATTTATTTAATTTTTTTATTACATTACATATAATTACTACAGTAACCCCATTCATAGGTATAAAGAATAAATGTTCTCAGATTACATAGGTCCAGCTTCTGCAGATAAGCGATATCTGTATATAATTTACGTGTTACTAACTCGTACAAAAGTGTTTACTGAGTACACATGGCATGCAAATGTCCTTTCACTGAAGTCGTATGTCCCAATTTGACGAACCGCACATATTCTTGCATGTTATGTTGGATTGGTGTTTCACTTATTTCTATTCTCACACTTCAACGAGAAGACATCCTTGCACTGAAATTCACTGTATGTAGCACCCGTTAATATCTGATTGAACGGTAGCAATTAATCGTGTTAATGGTCCCGAAGAACTGTATTTCTAGAGCACAAAGGTACGTTGATACTGACCGAAATAAATCAAATGATTCCAACCGTAGTATAATGGCGACTGTTCAATCTGGACCAGCCGACTGTTCCAAGCCAGAATCAAAACTGACTGACTTCTGATTGTTCCTCGATGCCATTCGAAAGTATTGATTTCTTTCCGTTGAGGCCTTCACAGATGGCACGTCTTATCTTTGGTTCCGCATTTCTCCGGTAGACTGCGTCTTTGTGTTTTTACGTCGTGTCCTCGAGTAAATGTGAGGCAATATTTTCGATATATTTTGTTGACATTTGACATAGGACACCAATATGTTACCACAAGTTTGACGTGCGATCCGAATTCCACGCCTACCAAGCATTGCAAATAATGTATCAGAGATTTATATTCACATTTTTTGTGAGGCGATTTATATTAATAAATGACGTACCATAGTTCACGTACGTTTATTCCGATTCTTTCGTTACATGATACTTATTTATAGTGAGTTGGATTGGGTTATCGTTACGCATGAATCTCCTACGTATTTGCGTCGACATCTACACTGCATCAATTTTGCAAGAAACAATTCTTGTGTAAACATTTTGTAGTTTTAGACGTCTTATCATGTATTACACGCATATAATCACTATTTGTGTTATATGGAGAATGTGTGAGCGCGTAATATCGTTATTGGTAAGTGGTCGTGGCCGATTTTGCGCATCCTCCACCTCACGACTTTGATGCCTTCGTATGAATTTATAAAAAGCGATAAGTCATTATATAGTATGAATATCATTAACTTACTTGTGGCATGACGTCCATACAAAATTTTAACCATTTTTGAGCATCCATTCGCTTTTTCCAAAATTCGTGCGCACGCAGTCAATTTGCACTGACCGAGATTACCCCGCTTTGGTTGGTTTCGATTAGGTTAGGTTAGGTTAGGTTAGTGGGGCACCTGCGCAGACGTTGTTGCGCAGTGCAGTCATATGACGTGCGCATGTGAGGGAACATTGAGCTAGTTATGGTCAGTTTTAAATTATTTAACAACCAAAAATACGATTCCGTCACTTTAAAGAGAATATTATTTTCTGGGCTCCACTTTCATACCTAAGTTAAACATTTTACAAGGATATTATATTGGACACATACTTTCAGTAATTGCAAGTACACCAATCACTTATCACTTAAATATAATCTTATAGAATATTTCATTTTGGAAGTATATATGTTGTCACACGAAGAAAAATTTATTTAAAGATTTATTTAATTTTTTTATTACATTACATATAATTACTACAGTAACCCCATTCATAGGTATAAAGAATAAATGTTCTCAGATTACATAGGTCCAGCTTCTGCAGATAAGCGATATCTGTATATAATTTACGTGTTACTAACTCGTACAAAAGTGTTTACTCAGTACAAATGGCATGCAAATGTCCTTTCACTGAAGTCGTATGTCCCAATTTGACGAACCGCACATATTCTTGCATGTTATGTTGGATTGGTGTTTCACTTATTTCTATTCTCACACTTCAACGAGAAGACATCCTTGCACTGAGATTCACTGTATGTAGCACCCGTTAATATCTGATTGAACGGTAGCAATTAATCGTGTTAATGGTCCCGAAGAACTGTATTTCTAGAGCACAAAGGTACGTTGATACTGACCGAAATAAATCAAATGATTCCAACCGTAGTATAATGGCGACTGTTCAATCTGGACCAGCCGACTGTTCCAAGACAGAATCAAAACTGACTGACTTCTGATTGGTCCTCGATGCCATTCGAAAGTATTGATTTCTTTCCGTTGAGGCCTTCACAGATGGCACGTCTTATCTTTGGTTCCGTATTTCTCCGGTAGACTGCGTCTTTGTGTTTTTACGTCGTGTCCTCGAGTAAATGTGAGGCAATATTTTCGATATATTTTGTTGACATTTGACATAGGACACCAATATGTTACCACATGTTTGACGTGCGATCCGAATTCCACGCCTACCAAGCATTGCAAATAATGTATCAGAGATTTATATTCACATTTTTTGTGAGGCGATTTATATTAATAAATGACGTACTATAGTTCACGTACGTTTATTCCGATTCTTTCGTTACATGATACTTATTTATAGTGAGTTGGATTGGGTCATCGTTACGCATGAATCTGCTACGTATTTGCGTCGATATCTACACTGCATCAATTTTACAAGAAGCAATTCTTGTGTAAACATTTTGTAGTTTTAGACGTCTTATCATGTATTACACGCATATAATCACTATTTGTGTTATATGGGAAATGTGTGAGCGCGTAATATCGTTATTGGTAAGTGGTCGTTTCCGATTTTGCGCATCCTCCACTTCACGACTTTGATGCCTTCGTGCGAATTTATAAAAAGCGATAAGGCATTATATAGTATGAATATCATTAACTTACCTGTGGCATGACGTCCATACAAAATTTCAACAATTTTTGAGCATCCATTCGCTTTTTCCAAAATTCGTGCGCACGCAGTCAATTTGCACTGACCGAGATTACCCTGCTTTGGTTGGTTTCGGTTAGGTTAGGTTAGGTTAGGTTAGGTCAGGTTAGATTAGTGGGGCACCTGCGCAGACGTTGCGCAGTGCAGTCATATGACGTGCGCATGTGAGGGAACCTTGAGCTAATTATGGTCAGTTTTAAATTATTTAACAACCAAAAATACGATTCCGTCACTTGAAAGATAATATTATTTTCTGGGCTCCACTTTCATACCTAAATTAAACATTTTACAAGGATATTATTTTGGACACATACTTTCAGTAATTGCAAGTACACCAATCACTTATCACTTAAATATAATCTTATAGAATATTTCATATTGGAAGTATATATGTTGTCACACGAAGAAAAATTTATTTAAAGATTTATTTAATTTTTTTATTACATTACATATAATTACTACAGTGACCCCATTCATCGGTATAAAGAATAAATGTTCTCAGATTACATAGGTCCAGCTTCTGCAGATAAGCGATATCTGTATATAATTTACGTGTTACTAACTCGTACAAAAGTCTTTACTGAGTACACATGGCATGCAAATGTCCTTTCACTGAAGTCGTATGTCCCAATTTGACGAACCGCACATATTCTTGCATGTTATGTTGGATTGGTGTTTCACTTATTTCTATTCTCACACTTCAACGAGAAGACATCCTTGCACTGAGATTCACTGTATGTAGCACCCGTTAATATCTGATTGAACGGTACCAATTAATCGTGTTAATGGTCCCGAAGAACTGTATTTCTAGAGCACAAAGGTACGTTGATACTGACCGAAATAAATCAAATGATTCCAACCGTAGTATAATGGCGACTGTTCAATCTGGACCAGCCGACTGTTCCAAGCCAGAATCAAAACTGACTGACTTCTGATTGGTCCTCGATGCCATTCGAAAGTATTGATTTCTTTCCATTGAGGCCTTCACAGATGGCACGTCTTATCTTTGGTTCCGTATTTCTCCGGTAGACTGCGTCTTTGTGTTTGTACGTCGTGTCCTCGAGTAAATGTGAGGCAATATTTTCGATATATTTTGTTGACATTTGACATAGGACACCAATATGTTACGACAAGTTTGACGTGCGATCCGAATTCCACGCCTACCAAGCATTGCAAATAATGTATCAGAGATTTATATTCACATTTTTTGTGAGGCGATTTATATTAATAAATGACGTACCATAGTTCACGTAAGTTTATTCCGATTCTTTCGTTACATGATACTTATTTATAGTGAGTTGGATTGGCTCATCGTTACGCATGAATCTGCTACGTATTTGCGTCGACATCTACACTGCATCAATTTTGCAAGAAACAATTCTTGTGTAAACATTTTGTAGTTTTAGACGTCTTATCATGTATTACACGCATATAATCACTATTTGTGTTATATGGGGAATGTGTGAGCGCGTAATATCGTAATTGGTAAGTGGTCGTGGCCGATTTTGCGCATCCTCCACCTCACGACTATGATGCCTTCGTGCGAATTTATAAAAAGCGATAAGGTATTATATAGTATGATTATCATTAACTTACCTGTGGCATGACGTCCATACAAAATTTCAACAATTTTTGAGCATCCATTCGCTTTTTCCAAAATTCGTGCGCACGCAGTCAATTTGCACTGACCGAGATTACCCCGCTTTGGTTGGTTTTGGTTAGGTTAGGTTAGGTTAGGTTAGGTTAGTGGGGCACCTGCGCAGACGTTGTTGCGCAGTGCAGTCATATGACGTGCGCATGTGAGGGAACCTTGAGCTAGTTATGGTCAGTTTTAAATTATTTAACAACCAAAAATACGATTCCGTCACTTTAAAGAGAATATTATTTTCTGGGCTCCACTTTCATACCTAAATTAAACATTTTACAAGGATATTATATTGGACACATACTTTCAGTAATTGCAAGTACACCAATCACTTATCACTTAAATATAATCTTATAGAATATTTCATTTTGGAAGTATATATGATGTCACACGAAGAAAAATTTATTTAAAGATTTATTTAATTTTTTTATTACATTACATATAATTACTACAGTGACCCCATTCATCGGTATAAAGAATAAATGTTCTCAGATTACATAGGTCCAGCTTCTGCAGATAAGCGATATCTGTATATAATTTTTTGTGTTACTAACTCGTACAAAAGTCTTTACTGAGTACACATGGCATGCAAATGTCCTTTCACTGAAGTCGTATGTCCCAATTTGACGAACCGCACATATTCTTGCATGTTATGTTGGATTGGTGTTTCACTTATTTTTATTCTCACACTTCAACGAGAAGACATCCTTGCACTGAGATTCTCTGTATGTAGCACCCGTTAATATCTGATTGAACGGTAGCAATTAATCGTGTTAATGGTCCCGAAGAACTGTATTTCTAGAGCACAAAGGTACGTTGATACTGACCGAAATAAATCAAATGATTCCAACCGTAGTATTATGGCGACTGTTCAATCTGGACCAGCCGACTGTTCCAAGACAGAATCAAAACTGACTGACTTCTGATTGGTCCTCGATGCCATTCGAAAGTATTGATTTCTTTCCATTGAGGCCTTCACAGATGGCACGTCTCATCTTTGGTTCCATATTTCTCCGGTAGACTGCGTCTTTGTGTTTGTACGTCGTGTCCTCGAGTAAATGTGAGGCAATATTTTCGATATATTTTGTTGACATTTGACATAGGACACCAATATGTTACCACAAGTTTGACGTGCGATCCGAATTCCACGCCTACCAAGCATTGCAAATAATGTATCAGAGATTTATATTCACATTTTTTGTGAGGCGATTTATATTAATAAATGACGTACCATAGTTCACGTACGTTTATTCCGATTCTTTCGTTACATAATACTTATTTATAGTGAGTTGGATTGGGTTATCGTTACGCATGAATCTGCTACGTATTTGCGTCGACATCTACACTGCATCAATTTTGCAAGAAACAATTCTTGTGTAAACATTTTGTAGTTTTAGACGTCTTATCATGTATTACACGCATATAATCACTATTTGTGTTATATGGGGAAAGTGTGAGCGCGTAATATCGTTATTGGTAAGTGGTCGTGGCCGATTTTGCGCATCCTCCACCTCACGACTTTGATGCCTTCGTGCGAATTTATAAAAAGCGATAAGGCATTATATAGTATGAATATCATTAACTTACCTGTGGCATGACGTCCATACAAAATTTTGACAATTTTTGAGCATCCATTCGCTTTTTCCAAAATTCGTGCGCACGCAGTCAATTTGCACTGACCGAGATTACCCCGCTTTGGTTGGTTTCGGTTAGGTTAGGTTAGGTTAGGTTAGGTTAGTGGGGCACCTGCGCAGACGTTGTTGCGCAGTGCAGTCATATGACGTGCGCATGTGAGGGAACCTTGAGCTAGTTATGGTCAGTTTTAAATTATTTAACAACCAAAATTACGATTCCGTCACTTTAAAGAGAATATTATTTTCTGGGCTCCACTTTCATAAATAAATTAAACATTTTACAAGGATATTATCTTGGACACATACTTTCAGTAATTGCAAGTACACCAATCACTTATCACTTAAATATAATCTTATAGAATATTTCATTTTGGAAGTATATATGTTGTCACACGAAGAAAAATTTATTTAAAGATTTTTTAATTTTTTTTATTACATTACATATAATTACTACAGTGACCCCATTCATCGGTATAAAGAATAAATATTTTCAGATTACATAGGTCCAGCTTCTGCAGATAAGCGATATCTGTATATGATTTACGTGTTACTCGTACAAAAGTCTTTACTGAGTACACATGGCATGCAAATGTCCTTTCACTGAAGTCGTATGTCCCAATTTGACGAACCGCACATATTCTTGCATGTTATGTTGGATTGGTGTTTCACTTATTTCTATTCTCACACTTCAACGAGAAGACATCCTTGCACTGAGATTCACTGTATGTAGCACCCGTTAATATCTGATTGAACGGTAGCAATTAATCGTGTTAATGGTCCCGAAGAACTGTATTTCTAGAGCACAAAGGTACGTTGATACTGACCGAAATAAATCAAATGATTCCAACCGTAGTATAATGGCGACTGTTCAATCTGGACCAGCCGACTGTTCCAAGACAGAATCAAAACTGACTGACTTCTGATTGGTCCTCGATGCCATTCGAAAGTATTGATTTCTTTCCATTGAGGCCTTCACAGATGGCACGTCTTATCTTTGGTTCCGCATTTCTCCGGTAGACTGCATCTTTGTGTTTTTACGTCGTGTCCTCGAGTAATTGTGAGGCAATATTTTCCATATATTTTGTTGACATTTGACATAGGACACCAATATGTTACCACAAGTTTGACGTGCGATCCGAATTCGGCGCCTACCAAGCATTGCAAATAATGTATCAGAGATTTATATTCACATTTTTTGTGAGGCGATTTATATTAATAAATGACGTACCATAGTTCATGTACGTTTATTCCGATTCTTTCGTTACATGATACTTATTTATAGTGAGTTGGATTGGGTCATCGTTACGCATGAATCTACTACGTATTTGCGTCGACATCTACACTGCATCAATTTTGCAAGAAACAATTCTTGTGTAAACATTTTGTAGTTTTAGACGTCGTATCATGTATTACACGCATATAATCACTATTTGTGTTATATGGGGAAAGTGTGAGCGCGTAATATCGTTATTGGTAAGTGGTCGTGGCCGATTTTGCGCATCCTCCACCTCACGACTTTGATACCTTCGTGCGAATTTATAAAAAGCGATAAGGCATTATATAGTATGAATATCATTAACTTACCTGTGGCATGACGTCCATACAAAATTTCAACAATTTTTGAGCATCCATTCGCTTTTTCCAAAATTCGTGCGCACGCAGTCAATTTGCACTGACCGAGATTACCCCGCTTTGGTTGGTTTCGGTTAGGTTAGGTTAGGTTAGGTTAGGTTAGGTTAGGTTAGTGGGGCACCTGCGCAGACGTTGTTGCGCAGTGCAGTCATATGACGTGCGCATGTGAGGGAACCTTGAGCTAGTTATGGTCAGTTTTAAATTATTTAACAACCAAAAATACGATTCCGTCACTTTAAAGAGAATATTATTTTCTGGGCTCCACTTTCATACCTAAATTAAACATTTTACAAGGATATTATATTGGACACATACTTTCAGTAATTGCAAGTACACCAATCACTTATCACTTAAATATAATCTTATAGAATATTTCATTTTGGAAGTATATATGTTGTCACACGAAGAATAATTTATTTAAAGATTTATTTAATTTTTTTATTACATTACATATAATTACTACAGTGACCCCATTCATCGGTATAAAGAATAAATGTTCTCAGAATACATAAGTCCAGCTTCTGCAGATAAGCGATATCTGTATATGATTTAAGTGTTACTAACTCGTACAAAAGTCTTTACTGAGTACACATGGCATGCAAATGTCCTTTCACTGAAGTCGTATGTCCCAATTTGACGAACCGCACATATTCTTGCATGTTATGTTGGATTGGTGTTTCACTTATTTCTATTCTCACACTTCAACGAGAAGACATCCTTGCACTGAGATTCACTGTATGTAGCACCCGTTAATATCTGATTGAACGGTAGCAATTAATCGTGTTAATGGTCCCGAAGAACTGTATTTCTAGAGCACAAAGGGACGTTGATACTGACCGAAATAAATCAAATGATTCCAACCGTAGTATAATGGCGACTGTTCAATCTGGACCAGCCGACTGTTCCAAGACAGAATCAAAACTGACTGACTTCTGATTGGTCTTCGATGCCATTCGAAAGTATTGATTTCTTTCCATTGAGGCCTTCACAGATGGCACGTCTTATCTTTGGTTCCGGATTTCTCCGGTAGACTGCGTCATTGTGTTTTCACGTCGTGTCCTCGAGTAAATGTGAGGCAATATTTTCGATATATTTTGTTGACATTTGACATAGGACACCAATATGTTACCACAAATTTGACGTGCGATCCGAATTCCACGCCTACCAAGCATTGCAAATAATGTATCAGAGATTTATATTCACATTTTTTGTGAGGCGATTTATATTAATAAATGACGTACCATAGTTTACGTACGTTTATTCCGATTCTTTCGTTACATGATACTTATTTATAGTGAGTTGGATTGGGTCATCGTTACGCATGAATCTGCTACGTATTTCCGTCGACATCTACACTGCATCAATTTTGCAAGAAACAATTCTTGTGTAAACATTTTGTAGTTTTAGACGTCTTATCATGTATTACACGCATATAATCACTATTTGTGTTGTATGGGGAATGTGTGAGCGCGTAATATCGTTATTGGTAAGTGGTCGTGGCCGATTTTGCGCATCCTCCACCTCACGACTTTGATGCCTTCGTGCGAATTTATAAAAAGCGATAAGGCATTATGTAGTATGAATATCATTAACTTACCTGTGGCATGACGTCCATACAAAATTTCAACAATTTTTGAGCATCCATTCGCTTTTTCCAAAATTCGTGCGCACGCAGTCAATTTGCACTGACCGAGATTACCCCGCTTTGGTTGGTTTCGGTTAGGTTAGGTTAGGTTAGGTTAGGTTAGTGGGGCACCTGCGCAGACGTTGTTGCGCAGTGCAATCATATGACGTGCGCATGTGATTGAACCTTGAGCTAGTTATGGTCAGTTTTAAATTATTTAACAACCAAAAATACGATTCCGTCACTTGAAAGAGAATATTATTTTCTGGGCTCCACTTTCATACCTAAATTAAACATTTTACAAGGATATTATATTGGACACATACTTTCAGTAATTGCAAGTACACCAATCACTTATCACTTAAATATAATCTTATAGAATATTTCATTTTGGAATTATATATGTTGTCACACGAAGAAAAATTTATTTAAAGATTTATTTAATTTTTTTATTACATTACATATAATTACTACAGTGACCCCATTCATCGGTATAAAGAATAAATGTTCTCAGATTACATAGGTCCAGCTTCTGCAGATAAGCGATATCTGTATATGATTTAAGTGTTACTAACTCGTACAAAAGTCTTTACTGAGTACACATGGCATGCAAATGTCCTTTCACTGAAGTCGTATGTCCCAATTTGACGAACCGCACATATTCTTGCATGTTATGTTGGATTGGTGTTTCACTTATTTCTATTCTCACTCTTCAACGAGAAGACATCCTTGCACTGAGATTCACTGTATGTAGCACCCGTTAATATCTGATTGAACGGTAGCAATTAATCGTGTTAATGGTCCCGAAGAACTGTATTTCTAGAGCACAAAGGTACGTTGATACTGACCGAAATAAATCAAATGATTCCAACCGTAGTATAATGGCGACTGTTCAATCTGGACCAGCCGACTGTTCCAAGACAGAATCAAAACTGACTGACTTCTGATTGGTCCTCGATGCCATTCGAAAGTATTGATTTCTTTCCATTGAGACCTTTACAGATGGCACGTCCTATCTTTGGTTCCGCATTTCTCCGGTAGACTGCGTCTTTGTGTTTTTACGTCGTGTCCTCGAGTAATTGTGAGGCAATATTTTCGATATATTTTGTTGACATTTGACATAGGACACCAATATGTTACCACAAGTTTGACGTGCGATCCGAATTCCACGCCTACCAAGCATTGCAAATAATGTATCAGAGATTTATATTCACATTTTTTGTGAGGCGATTTATATTAATAAATGACGTACCATAGTTCATGTACGTTTATTCCGATTCTTTCGTTACATGATACTTATTTATAGTGAGTTGGATTGGGTCTAAGTTACGCATGAATCTGCTACGTATTTGCGTCGACATCTACACTGCATCAATTTTGCAAGAAACAATTCTTGTGTAAACATTTTGTAGTTTTAAACGTCGTATCATGTATTACACGCATATAATCACTATTTGTGTTATATGGGGAATGTGTGAGCGCGTAATATCGTTATTGGTAAGTGGTTGTGGCCGATTTTGCGCATCCTCCACCTCACGACTTTGATGCCTTCGTGCGAATTTATAAAAAGCGATAAGGCATTATATAGTATGAATATCATTAACTTACCTGTGGCATGACGTCCATACAAAATTTCAACAATTTTTGAGCATCCATTCGCTTTTTCCAAAATTCGTGCGCACGCAGTCAATTTGCACTGACCGAGATTACCCCGCTTTGGTTGGTTTCGGTTAGGTTAGGTTAGGTTAGGTTAGTGGGGCACCTGCGCAGACGTTGTTGCGCAGTGCAGTCATATGAAGTGCGCATGTGAGGGAACCTTGAGCTAGTTATGGTCAGTTTTAAATTATTTAACAACCAAAATTACGATTCCGTCACTTTAAAGAGAATATTATTTTCTGGGCTCCACTTTCATACGTAAATTAAACATTTTACAAGGATATTATCTTGGACACATACTTTCAGTAATTGCAAGTACACCAATCACTTATCACTTAAATATAATCTTATAGAATATTTCATTTTGGAAGTATATATATTGTCATACGAAGAAAAATTTATTTAAAGATTTATTTAATTTTTTTATTACATTACATATAATTACTACAGTGACCCCATTCATCGGTATAAAGAATAAATGTTCTCAGATTACATAGGTCCAGCTTCTGCAGATAAGCGACATCTGTATATGATTTACGTGTTACTAACTCGTACAAAAGTCTTTACTGAGTACACATGGCATGCAAATGTCCTTTCACTGAAGTCGTATGTCCCAATTTGACGAACCGCACATATTCTTGCATGTTATGTTGGATTGGTGTTTCACTTATTTCTATTCTCACACTTCAACGAGAAGACATCCTTGCACTGAGATTCACTGTATGTAGCACCCGTTAATATGTGATTGAACGGTAGCAATTAATCGTGTTAATGGTCCCGAAGAACTGTATTTCTAGAGCACAAGGTACGTTGATACTGACCGAAATAAATCAAATGATTCCAACCGTAGTATAATGGCGACTGTTCAATCTGGACCAGCCGACTGTTCCAAGACAGAATCAAAACTGACTGACTTCTGATTGGTCCTCGATGCCATTCGAAAGTATTGATTTCTTTCCATTGAGGCCTTCACAGATGGCACGTCTTATCTTTGGTTCCGCATTTCTCCGGTAGACTGCGTCTTTGTGGTTGTACGTCGTGTCCTCGAGTAAATGTGAGGCAATATTTTCGATATATTTTGTTGACATTTGACATAGGACACCAATATGTTACCACAAGTTTGACGTGCGATCCGAATTCCACGCCTACCAAGCATTGCAAATAATGTATCAGAGATTTATATTCACATTTTTTGTGAGGCGATTTATATTAATAAATGACGTACCATAGTTCACGTACGTTTATTCCGATTCTTTCGTTACATGATACTTATTTATAGTGAGTTGGATTGGGTCATCGTTACGCATGAATCTGCTACGTATTTGCGTCGACATCTACACTGCATCAATTTTGCAAGAAACAATTCTTGTGTAAACATTTTGTAGTTTTAGACGTCTTATCATGTATTACACGCATATAATCACTATTTGTGTTATATGGGGAATGTGTGAGCGCGTAATATCGTTATTGGTAAGTGGTCGTGGCCGATTTTGCGCATCCTCCACCTCACGACTTTGATGCCTTCGTGCGAATTTATAAAAAGCGATAAGGCATTATATAGTATGAATATCATTAACTTACCTGTGGCATGACGTCCATACAAAATTTTGACAATTTTTGAGCATCCATTCGCTTTTCCAAAATTCGTGCGCACGCAGTCAATTTGCACTGACCGAGATTACCCCGCTTTGGTTGGTTTCGGTTAGGTTAGGTTAGGTTAGGTTAGGTTAGGTTAGGTTAGTGGGGCATCTGCGCAGACGTTGTTGCGCAGTGCAGTCATATGACGTGCGCATGTGAGGGAACCTTGAGCTAGTTATGGTCAGTTTTAAATTATTTAACAACCAAAAATACGATTCCGTCACTTTAAAGAGAATATTATTTTCTGGGCTCCACTTTCATACCTAAATTAAACATTTTACAAGGATATTATATTGGACACATACTTTCATTAATTGCAAGTACACCAATCACTTATCACTTAAATATAATCTTATAGAATATTTCATTTTGGAAGTATATATGTTGTCACACGAAGAAAAATTTATTTAAATATATATTAATTTTTTTATTACATTACATATAATTACTACAGTGACCCCATTCATAGGTATAAAGAATAAATGTTCTCAGATTACATAGGTCCAGCTTCTGCAGATAAGCGATATCTGTATATAATTTACGTGTTACTATCTCGTACAAAAGACTTTACTGAGTACACATGGCATGCAAATGTCCTTTCACTGAAGTCGTATGTCCCAATTTGTCGAACAGCACATATTCTTGCATGTTATGTTGGATTGGTGTTTCACTTATTTCTATTCTCACACTTCAACGAGATGACATCCTTGCACTGAGATTTACTGTATGTAGCACCCGTTAATATCTTATTGAACGGTAGCAATTAATCGTGTTAATGGTCCCGAAGAACTGTATTTCTAGAGCACAAAGATACGTTGATACTGACCGAAATAAATCAAATGATTCCAACCGTAGTATAATGGCGACTGTTCAATCTGGACCAGCCGACTGTTCCAAGACAGAATCAAAACTGACTGACTTCTGATTGGTCCTCGATGCCATTCGAAAGTATTGATTTCTTTCCATTGAGGCCTTCACAGATGGCACGTCTTATCTTTGGTTCCGCATTTCTCCGGTAGACTGCGTCTTTGTGTTTTTACGTCGTGTCCTCGAGTAAATGTGAGGCAATATTTTCGATATATTTTGTTGACATTTGACATAGGACACCAATATGTTACCACAAGTTTGACGTGCGATCCGAATTCCACGCCTACCAAGCATTGCAAATAATGTATCAGAGATTTATATTCACATTTTTTGTGAGGCGATTTATATTAATAAATGACGTACCATAGTTCACGTACGTTTATTCTGATTCTTTCGTTACATGATACTTATTTATAGTGAGTTGGATTGGGTCATCGTTACGCATGAATATGCTACGTATTTGCGTCGACATCTACACTGCATCAATTTTGCAAGAAACAATTCTTGTGTAAACATTTTGTAGTTATAGACGTCTTATCATGTATTACACACATATAATCACTATTTGTGTTATATGGGGAATGTGTGAGCGCGTAATATCGTTATTGGTAAGTGGTCGTGGCCGATTTTGCGCTACCTCCACCTCACGACTTTGATGCCTTCGTGCGAATTTATAAAAAGCGATAAGGCATTATATAGTATGAATATCATTAACTTACCTGTGGCATGACGTCCATACAAAATTTTGACAATTTTTGAGCATCCATTCGCTTTTTCCAAAATTCGTGCGCACGCAGTCAATTTGCACTGACCGAGATAACCCCCCTTTGGTTGGTTTCGGTTAGGTTAGGTTAGGTTAGGTTAGGTTAGGTTAGGTTAGTGGGGCACCTGCGCAGACGTTGTTGCGCAGTGCAGTCATATGACGTGCGCATGTGAGGGAACCTTGAGCTAGTTATGGTCAGTTTTAAATTATTTAACAACCAAAAATACGATTCCGTCACTTTAAAGAGAATATTATTTTCTGGGCTCCACTTTCATACCTAAATTAAACATTTTACAAGGATATTATATTGGACACATACTTTCAGTAATTGCAAGTACACCAATCACTTATCACTTAAATATAATCTTATAGAATATTTCATTTTGGAAGTATATATGTTGTCACACGAAGAATAATTTATTTAAAGATTTATTTAATTTTTTTATTACATTACATATAATTACTACAGTGACCCCATTCATCGGTATAAAGAATAAATGTTCTCAGAATACATAAGTCCAGCTTCTGCAGATAAGCGATATCTGTATATGATTTAAGTGTTACTAACTCGTACAAAAGTCTTTACTGAGTACACATGGCATGCAAATGTCCTTTCACTGAAGTCGTATGTCCCAATTTGACGAACCGCACATATTCTTGCATGTTATGTTGGATTGGTGTTTCACTTATTTCTATTCTCACACTTCAACGAGAAGACATCCTTGCACTGAGATTCACTGTATGTAGCACCCGTTAATATCTGATTGAACGGTAGCAATTAATCGTGTTAATGGTCCCGAAGAACTGTATTTCTAGAGCACAAAGGGACGTTGATACTGACCGAAATAAATCAAATGATTCCAACCGTAGTATAATGGCGACTGTTCAATCTGGACCAGCCGACTGTTCCAAGACAGAATCAAAACTGACTGACTTCTGATTGGTCTTCGATGCCATTCGAAAGTATTGATTTCTTTCCATTGAGGCCTTCACAGATGGCACGTCTTATCTTTGGTTCCGGATTTCTCCGGTAGACTGCGTCATTGTGTTTTCACGTCGTGTCCTCGAGTAAATGTGAGGCAATATTTTCGATATATTTTGTTGACATTTGACATAGGACACCAATATGTTACCACAAATTTGACGTGCGATCCGAATTCCACGCCTACCAAGCATTGCAAATAATGTATCAGAGATTTATATTCACATTTTTTGTGAGGCGATTTATATTAATAAATGACGTACCATAGTTTACGTACGTTTATTCCGATTCTTTCGTTACATGATACTTATTTATAGTGAGTTGGATTGGGTCATCGTTACGCATGAATCTGCTACGTATTTCCGTCGACATCTACACTGCATCAATTTTGCAAGAAACAATTCTTGTGTAAACATTTTGTAGTTTTAGACGTCTTATCATGTATTACACGCATATAATCACTATTTGTGTTGTATGGGGAATGTGTGAGCGCGTAATATCGTTATTGGTAAGTGGTCGTGGCCGATTTTGCGCATCCTCCACCTCACGACTTTGATGCCTTCGTGCGAATTTATAAAAAGCGATAAGGCATTATGTAGTATGAATATCATTAACTTACCTGTGGCATGACGTCCATACAAAATTTCAACAATTTTTGAGCATCCATTCGCTTTTTCCAAAATTCGTGCGCACGCAGTCAATTTGCACTGACCGAGATTACCCCGCTTTGGTTGGTTTCGGTTAGGTTAGGTTAGGTTAGGTTAGGTTAGTGGGGCACCTGCGCAGACGTTGTTGCGCAGTGCAATCATATGACGTGCGCATGTGATTGAACCTTGAGCTAGTTATGGTCAGTTTTAAATTATTTAACAACCAAAAATACGATTCCGTCACTTGAAAGAGAATATTATTTTCTGGGCTCCACTTTCATACCTAAATTAAACATTTTACAAGGATATTATATTGGACACATACTTTCAGTAATTGCAAGTACACCAATCACTTATCACTTAAATATAATCTTATAGAATATTTCATTTTGGAATTATATATGTTGTCACACGAAGAAAAATTTATTTAAAAATTTATTTAATTTTTTTATTACATTACATATAATTACTACAGTGACCCCATTCATCGGTATAAAGAATAAATGTTCTCAGATTACATAGGTCCAGCTTCTGCAGATAAGCGATATCTGTATATGATTTAAGTGTTACTAACTCGTACAAAAGTCTTTACTGAGTACACATGGCATGCAAATGTCCTTTCACTGAAGTCGTATGTCCCAATTTGACGAACCGCACATATTCTTGCATGTTATGTTGGATTGGTGTTTCACTTATTTCTATTCTCACTCTTCAACGAGAAGACATCCTTGCACTGAGATTCACTGTATGTAGCACCCGTTAATATCTGATTGAACGGTAGCAATTAATCGTGTTAATGGTCCCGAAGAACTGTATTTCTAGAGCACAAAGGTACGTTGATACTGACCGAAATAAATCAAATGATTCCAACCGTAGTATAATGGCGACTGTTCAATCTGGACCAGCCGACTGTTCCAAGACAGAATCAAAACTGACTGACTTCTGATTGGTCCTCGATGCCATTCGAAAGTATTGATTTCTTTCCATTGAGACCTTTACAGATGGCACGTCCTATCTTTGGTTCCGCATTTCTCCGGTAGACTGCGTCTTTGTGTTTTTACGTCGTGTCCTCGAGTAATTGTGAGGCAATATTTTCGATATATTTTGTTGACATTTGACATAGGACACCAATATGTTACCACAAGTTTGACGTGCGATCCGAATTCCACGCCTACCAAGCATTGCAAATAATGTATCAGAGATTTATATTCACATTTTTTGTGAGGCGATTTATATTAATAAATGACGTACCATAGTTCATGTACGTTTATTCCGATTCTTTCGTTACATGATACTTATTTATAGTGAGTTGGATTGGGTCTAAGTTACGCATGAATCTGCTACGTATTTGCGTCGACATCTACACTGCATCAATTTTGCAAGAAACAATTCTTGTGTAAACATTTTGTAGTTTTAAACGTCGTATCATGTATTACACGCATATAATCACTATTTGTGTTATATGGGGAATGTGTGAGCGCGTAATATCGTTATTGGTAAGTGGTTGTGGCCGATTTTGCGCATCCTCCACCTCACGACTTTGATGCCTTCGTGCGAATTTATAAAAAGCGATAAGGCATTATATAGTATGAATATCATTAACTTACCTGTGGCATGACGTCCATACAAAATTTCAACAATTTTTGAGCATCCATTCGCTTTTTCCAAAATTCGTGCGCACGCAGTCAATTTGCACTGACCGAGATTACCCCGCTTTGGTTGGTTTCGGTTAGGTTAGGTTAGGTTAGGTTAGTGGGGCACCTGCGCAGACGTTGTTGCGCAGTGCAGTCATATGAAGTGCGCATGTGAGGGAACCTTGAGCTAGTTATGGTCAGTTTTAAATTATTTAACAACCAAAATTACGATTCCGTCACTTTAAAGAGAATATTATTTTCTGGGCTCCACTTTCATACGTAAATTAAACATTTTACAAGGATATTATCTTGGACACATACTTTCAGTAATTGCAAGTACACCAATCACTTATCACTTAAATATAATCTTATAGAATATTTCATTTTGGAAGTATATATATTGTCATACGAAGAAAAATTTATTTAAAGATTTATTTAATTTTTTTATTACATTACATATAATTACTACAGTGACCCCATTCATCGGTATAAAGAATAAATGTTCTCAGATTACATAGGTCCAGCTTCTGCAGATAAGCGACATCTGTATATGATTTACGTGTTACTAACTCGTACAAAAGTCTTTACTGAGTACACATGGCATGCAAATGTCCTTTCACTGAAGTCGTATGTCCCAATTTGACGAACCGCACATATTCTTGCATGTTATGTTGGATTGGTGTTTCACTTATTTCTATTCTCACACTTCAACGAGAAGACATCCTTGCACTGAGATTCACTGTATGTAGCACCCGTTAATATGTGATTGAACGGTAGCAATTAATCGTGTTAATGGTCCCGAAGAACTGTATTTCTAGAGCACAAGGTACGTTGATACTGACCGAAATAAATCAAATGATTCCAACCGTAGTATAATGGCGACTGTTCAATCTGGACCAGCCGACTGTTCCAAGACAGAATCAAAACTGACTGACTTCTGATTGGTCCTCGATGCCATTCGAAAGTATTGATTTCTTTCCATTGAGGCCTTCACAGATGGCACGTCTTATCTTTGGTTCCGCATTTCTCCGGTAGACTGCGTCTTTGTGGTTGTACGTCGTGTCCTCGAGTAAATGTGAGGCAATATTTTCGATATATTTTGTTGACATTTGACATAGGACACCAATATGTTACCACAAGTTTGACGTGCGATCCGAATTCCACGCCTACCAAGCATTGCAAATAATGTATCAGAGATTTATATTCACATTTTTTGTGAGGCGATTTATATTAATAAATGACGTACCATAGTTCACGTACGTTTATTCCGATTCTTTCGTTACATGATACTTATTTATAGTGAGTTGGATTGGGTCATCGTTACGCATGAATCTGCTACGTATTTGCGTCGACATCTACACTGCATCAATTTTGCAAGAAACAATTCTTGTGTAAACATTTTGTAGTTTTAGACGTCTTATCATGTATTACACGCATATAATCACTATTTGTGTTATATGGGGAATGTGTGAGCGCGTAATATCGTTATTGGTAAGTGGTCGTGGCCGATTTTGCGCATCCTCCACCTCACGACTTTGATGCCTTCGTGCGAATTTATAAAAAGCGATAAGGCATTATATAGTATGAATATCATTAACTTACCTGTGGCATGACGTCCATACAAAATTTTGACAATTTTTGAGCATCCATTCGCTTTTCCAAAATTCGTGCGCACGCAGTCAATTTGCACTGACCGAGATTACCCCGCTTTGGTTGGTTTCGGTTAGGTTAGGTTAGGTTAGGTTAGGTTAGGTTAGGTTAGTGGGGCATCTGCGCAGACGTTGTTGCGCAGTGCAGTCATATGACGTGCGCATGTGAGGGAACCTTGAGCTAGTTATGGTCAGTTTTAAATTATTTAACAACCAAAAATACGATTCCGTCACTTTAAAGAGAATATTATTTTCTGGGCTCCACTTTCATACCTAAATTAAACATTTTACAAGGATATTATATTGGACACATACTTTCATTAATTGCAAGTACACCAATCACTTATCACTTAAATATAATCTTATAGAATATTTCATTTTGGAAGTATATATGTTGTCACACGAAGAAAAATTTATTTAAATATATATTAATTTTTTTATTACATTACATATAATTACTACAGTGACCCCATTCATAGGTATAAAGAATAAATGTTCTCAGATTACATAGGTCCAGCTTCTGCAGATAAGCGATATCTGTATATAATTTACGTGTTACTATCTCGTACAAAAGACTTTACTGAGTACACATGGCATGCAAATGTCCTTTCACTGAAGTCGTATGTCCCAATTTGTCGAACAGCACATATTCTTGCATGTTATGTTGGATTGGTGTTTCACTTATTTCTATTCTCACACTTCAACGAGATGACATCCTTGCACTGAGATTTACTGTATGTAGCACCCGTTAATATCTTATTGAACGGTAGCAATTAATCGTGTTAATGGTCCCGAAGAACTGTATTTCTAGAGCACAAAGATACGTTGATACTGACCGAAATAAATCAAATGATTCCAACCGTAGTATAATGGCGACTGTTCAATCTGGACCAGCCGACTGTTCCAAGACAGAATCAAAACTGACTGACTTCTGATTGGTCCTCGATGCCATTCGAAAGTATTGATTTCTTTCCATTGAGGCCTTCACAGATGGCACGTCTTATCTTTGGTTCCGCATTTCTCCGGTAGACTGCGTCTTTGTGTTTTTACGTCGTGTCCTCGAGTAAATGTGAGGCAATATTTTCGATATATTTTGTTGACATTTGACATAGGACACCAATATGTTACCACAAGTTTGACGTGCGATCCGAATTCCACGCCTACCAAGCATTGCAAATAATGTATCAGAGATTTATATTCACATTTTTTGTGAGGCGATTTATATTAATAAATGACGTACCATAGTTCACGTACGTTTATTCTGATTCTTTCGTTACATGATACTTATTTATAGTGAGTTGGATTGGGTCATCGTTACGCATGAATATGCTACGTATTTGCGTCGACATCTACACTGCATCAATTTTGCAAGAAACAATTCTTGTGTAAACATTTTGTAGTTATAGACGTCTTATCATGTATTACACACATATAATCACTATTTGTGTTATATGGGGAATGTGTGAGCGCGTAATATCGTTATTGGTAAGTGGTCGTGGCCGATTTTGCGCTACCTCCACCTCACGACTTTGATGCCTTCGTGCGAATTTATAAAAAGCGATAAGGCATTATATAGTATGAATATCATTAACTTACCTGTGGCATGACGTCCATACAAAATTTTGACAATTTTTGAGCATCCATTCGCTTTTTCCAAAATTCGTGCGCACGCAGTCAATTTGCACTGACCGAGATAACCCCCCTTTGGTTGGTTTCGGTTAGGTTAGGTTAGGTTAGGTTAGGTTAGGTTAGGTTAGTGGGGCACCTGCGCAGACGTTGTTGCGCAGTGCAGTCATATGACGTGCGCATGTGAGGGAACCTTGAGCTAGTTATGGTCAGTTTTAAATTATTTAACAACCAAAAATACGATTCCGTCACTTTAAAGAGAATATTATTTTCTGGGCTCCAATTTCATACCTAAATTAAACATTTTACAAGGATATTATATTGGACACATACTTTCAGTAATTGCAAGTACACCAATCACTTATCACTTAAATATAATCTTATAGAATATTTCATTTTGGGAGTATATATGTTGTCACACGAAGAAAAATTTATTTAAAGATTTATTTAATTTCTTTATTACATTACATATAATTACTACAGTGACCCCATTCATCGGTATAAAGAATAAATGTTCTCAGATTACATAGGTCCAGCTTCTGCAGATAAGCGATATCTGTATATGATTTAAGTGTTACTAACTCGTACAAAAGTCTTTACTGAGTACACATGGCATGCAAATGTCCTTTCACTGAAGTCGTATGTCCCAATTTGACGAACCGCACATATTCTTGCATGTTATGTTGGATTGGTGTTTCACTTATTTCTATTCTCACACTTCAACGAGAAGACATCCTTGCACTGAGATTCACTGTATGTAGCACCCGTTAATATCTGATTGAACGGTAGCAATTAATCGTGTTAATGGTCCCGAAGAACTGTATTTCTAGAGCACAAAGGTACGTTGATACTGACCGAAATAAATCAAATGATTCCAACCGTAGTATAATGGCGACTGTTCAATCTGGACCAGCCGACTGTTCCAAGACAGAATCAAAACTGACTGACTTCTGATTGGTCCTCGATGCCATTCGAAAGTATTGATTTCTTTCCATTGAGAACTTCACAGATGGCACGTCTTATCTTTGGTTCCGCATTTCTCCGGTAGACTGCGTCTTTGTGTTTTTACGTCGTGTCCTCGAGTAAATGTGAGGCAATATTTTCGATATATTTTGTTGACATTTGACATAGGACACCAATATGTTACCACAAGTTTGACGTGCGATCCGAATTCCACGCCTACTAAGCATTGCAAATAATGTATCAGAGATTTATATTCACATTTTTTGTGAGGCGATTTATATTAATAAATGACGTACCATAGTTTACGTACGTTTATTCCGATTCTTTCGTTACATGATACTTATTTATAGTGAGTTGGATTGGGTCATCGTTACGCATGAATCTGCTACGTATTTGCGTCGACATCTACACTGCATCAATTTTGCAAGAAACAATTCTTGTGTAAACATTTTGTAGTTTTAGACGTCTTATCATGTATTACACGCATATAATCACTATTTGTGTTATATGGGGAATGTTTGAGCGCGTAATATCGTTATTGGTAAGTGGTCGTGGCCGATTTTGCGCATCCTCCACCTCACGACTTTGATGCCTTCGTGCGAATTTATAAAAAGCGATAAGGCATTATATAGTATGAATATCATTAACTTACCTGTGGCATGACGTCCATACAAAATTTTGACAATTTTTTAGCATCCATTCGCTTTCTCCAAAATTCGTGCGCACGCAGTCAATTTGCACTGACCGAGATTACCCCGCTTTGGTTGGTTTCGGTTAGGTTAGGTTAGGTTAGGTTAGGTTAGGTTAGTGGGGCACCTGCGCAGACGTTGTTGCGCAGTGCAGTCATATGACGTGCGCATGTGAGGGAACCTTGAGCTAGTTATGGTCAGTTTTAAATTATTTAACAACCAAAAATACGATTCCGTCACTTTAAAGAGAATATTATTTTCTGGGCTCCACTTTCATACCTAAATTAAACATTTTACAAGGATATTATATTGGACACATACTTTCAGTAATTGCAAGTACACCAATCACTTATCACTTAAATATAATCTTATAGAATATTTCATTTTGGAAGTATATATGTTGTCACACGAAGAAAAATTTATTTAAAGATTTATTTAATTTTTTTATTACATTACATATAATTACTACAGTGACCCCATTCATCGGTATAAAGAATAAATGTTCTCAGATTACATAGGTCCAGCTTCTGCAGATAAGCGATATCTGTATATGATTTAAGTGTTACTAATTCGTACAAAAGTCTTTACTGAGTACACATGGCATGCAAATGTCCTTTCACTGAAGTCGTATGTCCCAATTTGACGAACCGCACATATTCTTGCATGTTATGTTGGATTGGTGTTTCACTTATTTCTATTCTCACACTTCAACGAGAAGACATCCTTGCACTGAGATTCACTGTATGTAGCACCCGTTAATATCTGATTGAACGGTAGCAATTAATCGTGTTAATGGTCCCGAAGAACTGTATTTCTAGAGCACAAAGGTACGTTGATACTGACCGAAATAAATCAAATGATTCCAACCGTAGTATAATGGCGACTGTTCAATCTGGACCAGCCGACTTTTCCAAGACAGAATCAAAACTGACTGACTTCTGATTGGTCCTCGATGCCATTCGAAAGTATTGATTTCTTTCCATTGAGGCCTTCACAGATGGCACGTCTTATCTTTGGTTCCGCATTTCTCCGGTAGACTGCGTCTTTGTGTTTTTACGTCGTGTCCTCCAGTAAATGTGAGGCAATATTTTCGATATATTTTGTTGACATTTGACATAGGACACCAATATGTTACCACAAGTTTGACGTGCGATCCGAATTCCACGCCTACCAAGCATTGCAAGTAATGTATCAGAGATTTATATTCACATTTTTTGTGAGGCGATTTATATTAATAAATGACGTACCATAGTTTACGTACGTTTATTCCGATTCTTTCGTTACATGATACTTATTTATAGTGAGTTGGATTGGGTCATCGTTACGCATGAATCTGCTACGTATTTGCGTCGACATCTACACTGCATCAATTTTGCAAGAAACAATTCTTGTGTAAACATTTTGTAGTTTTAGACGTCTTATCATGTATTACACGCATATAATCACTATTTGTGTTATATGGGGAATGTGTGAGCGCGTAATATCGTTATTGGTAAGTGGTCGTGGCCGATTTTGCGCATCCTCCACCTCACGACTTTGATGCCTTCGTGCGTATTTATAAAACGCGATAAGGCATTATATAGTATGAATATCATTAACTTACCTGTGGCATGACGTCCATACAAAATTTCAACAATTTTTGAGCATCCATTCGCTTTTTCCAAAATTCGTGCGCACGCAGTCAATTTGCACTGACCGAGATTACCCCGCTTTGGTTGGTTTCGGTTAGGTTAGGTTAGGTTAGGTTAGTGGGGTACCTGCGCAGACGTTGTTGCGCAGTGCAGTCATATAACGTGCGCATGTGAGGGAACCTTGAGCTAGTTATAGTCAGTTTTAAATTATTTAACAACCAAAAATACGATTCCGTCACTTTAAAGGGAATATTATTTTCTGGGCTCCACTTTCATACCTAAATTAAACATTTTACAAGGATATTATATTGGACACATACTTTCAGTAATTGCAAGTACACCAATCACTTATCACTTAAATATAATCTTATAGAATATTTCATTTTGGAAGTATATATGTTGTCACACGAAGAAAAATTTATTTAAAGATTTATTTAATTTTTTTATTACATTACATATAATTACTACAGTGACCCCATTCATCGGTATAAAGAATAAATGTTCTCAGATTACATAGGTCCAGCTTCTGCAGATAAGCGATATCTGTATATGATTTACGTGTTACTAACTCGTGCAAAAGTCTTTACTGAGTACACATGGCATGCAAATGTCCTTTCACTGAAGTCGTATGTCCCAATTTGACGAACCGCACATATTCTTGCATGTTATGTTGGATTGGTGTTTCACTTATTTCTATTCTCACACTTCAACGAGAAGACATCCTTGCACTGAGATTCACTGTATGTAGCACCCGTTAATATCTGATTGAACGGTAGCAATTAATCGTGTTAATGGTCCCGAAGAACTGTATTTCTAGAGCACAAAGGTACGTTGATACTGACCGAAATAAGTCAAATGATTCCAACCGTAGTATAATGGCGACTGTTCAATCTGGACCAGCCGACTGTTCCAAGACAGAATCAAAACTGACTGACTTCTGATTGGTCCTCGATGCCATTCGAAAGTATTGATTTCTTTCCATTGAGGCCTTCACAGATGGCACGTCTTATCTTTGGTTCCACATTTCTCCGGTAGACTGCGTCTTTGTGTTTTTACGTCGTGTCCTCCAGTAAATGTGAGGCAATATTTTCGATATATTTTGTTGACATTTGACATAGGACACCAATATGTTACCACAAGTTTGACGTGCGATCCGTATTCCACGCCTACCAAGCATTGCAAATAATGTATCAGAGATTTATATTCACATTTTTTGTGAGGCGATTTATATTAATAAATGACGTACCATAGTTTACGTACGTTTATTCCGATTCTTTCGTTACATGATACTTATTTATAGTGAGTTGGATTGGGTCATCGTTACGCATGAATCTGCTACGTATTTGCGTCGACATCTACACTGCATCAATTTTGCAAGAAACAATTCTTGTGTAAACATTTTGTAGTTTTAGACGTCTTATCATGTATTACACGCATATAATCACTATTTGTGTTATATGGGGAATGTGTGAGCGCGTAATATCGTTATTGATAAGTGGTCGTGGCCGATTTTGCGCATCCTCCACCTCACGACTTTGATGCCTTCGTGCGTATTTATAAAACGCGATAAGGCATTATATAGTATGAATATCATTAACTTACCTGTGGCATGACGTCCATACAAAATTTCAACAATTTTTGAGCATCCATTCGCTTTTTCCAAAATTCGTGAGCACGCAGTCAATTTGCACTGACCGAGATTACCCCGCTTTGGTTGGTTTCGTTTAGGTTAGGTTAGGTTAGGTTAGGTTAGTGGGGTACCTGCGCAGACGTTGTTGCGCAGTACAGTCATATAACGTGCGCATTTGAGGGAACCTTGAGCTAGTTATGGTCAGTTTTAAATTATTTAACAACCAAAAATACGATTCCGTCACTTTAAAGAGAATATTATTTTCTGGGCTCCACTTTCATACCTAAATTAAACATTTTACAAGGATATTATATTGGACACATACTTTCAGTAATTGCAAGTACACCAATCACTTATCACTTAAATATAATCTTATAGAATATTTCATTTTGGAAGTATATATGTTGTCACACGAAGAAAAATTTATTTAAAGATTTATTTAATTTTTTTATTACATTACATATAATTACTACAGTGACCCCATTCATCGGTATAAAGAATAAATGTTCTCAGATTACATAGGTCCAGCTTCTGCAGATAAGCGATATGTGTATATGATTTACGTGTTACTAACTCGTACAAAAGTCTTTACTGAGTACACATGGCATGCAAATGTCCTTTCACTGAAGTCGTATGTCCCAATTTGACGAACCGCACATATTCTTGCATGTTATGTTGGATTGGTGTTTCACTTATTTCTATTCTCACACTTCAACGAGAAGACATCCTTGCACTGAGATTCACTGTATGTAGCACCCGTTAATATCTGATTGAACGGTAGCAATTAATCGTGTTAATGGTCCCGAAGAACTGTATTTCTAGAGCACAAAGGTACGTTGATACTGACCGAAATAAATCAAATGATTCCAACCGTAGTATAATGGCGACTGTTCAATCTGGACCAGCCGACTGTTCCAAGACAGAATCAAAACTGACTGACTTCTGATTGGTCCTCGATGCCATTCGAAAGTATTGATTTCTTTCCATTGAGGCCTTCACAGATGGCACGTCTTATCTTTGGTTCCGCATTTCTCCGGTAGACTGCGTCTTTGTGTTTTTACGTCGTGTCCTCGAGTAAATGTGAGGCAATATTTTCGATATATTTTGTTGACATTTGACATAGGACACCAATATGTTACCACAAGTTTGACGTGCGATCCGAATTCCACGCCTACCAAGCATTGCAAATAATGTATCAGAGATTTATATTCACATTTTTTGTGAGGCGATTTATATTAATAAATGACGTACCATAGTTCACGTACGTTTATTCCGATTCTTTCGTTACATGATACTTATTTATAGTGAGTTGGATTGGGTCATCGTTACGCATGAATCTGCTACGTATTTGCGTCGACATCTACACTGCATCAATTTTGCAAGAAACAATTCTTGTGTAAACATTTTGTAGTTTTAGACGTCTTATCATGTATTACACGCATATAATCACTATTTGTGTTATATGGGGAATGTGTGAGCGCGTAATATCGTTATTGGTAAGTGGTCGTGGCCGATTTTGCGCATCCTCCACCTCACGACTTTGATGCCTTCGTGCGAATTTATAAAAAGCGATAAGGCATTATATAGTATGAATATCATTAACTTACCTGTGGCATGACTTCCATACAAAATTTAGACAATTTTTGAGCATCCATTCGCTTTTTCCAAAATTCGTGCGCACGCAGTCAATTTGCACTGACCGAGATTACCCCGCTTTGGTTGGTTTCGGTTAGGTTAGGTTAGGTTAGGTTAGGTTAGTGGGGTACCTGCGCAGACGTTGTTGCGCAGTGCAGTCATATAACGTGCGCATGTGAGGGAACCTTGAGCTAGTTATGGTCAGTTTTAAATTATTTAACAACCAAAAATACGATTCCGTCACTTTAAAGAGAATATTATTTTCTGGGCTCCACTTTCATACCTAAATTAAACACTTTACAAGGATATTATATTGGACACATACTTTCAGTAATTGCAAGTACACCAATCACTTATCACTTAAATATAATCTTATAGAATATTTCATTTTGGAAGTATATATGTTGTCACACGAAGAAAAATTTATTTAAAGATTTATTTAATTTTTTTATTACATTACATATAATTACTACAGTGACCCCATTCATCGGTATAAAGAATAAATGTTCTCAGATTACATAGGTCCAGCTTCTGCAGATAAGTGATATCTGTATATGATTTACGTGTTACTAACTCGTACAAAAGTCTTTACTGAGTACACATGGCATGCAAATGTCCTTTCACTGAAGTCGTATGTCCCAATTTGACGAACCGCACATATTCTTGCATGTTATGTTGGATTGGTGTTTCACTTATTTCTATTCTCACACTTCTACGAGAAGACATCCTTGCACTGAGATTCACTGTATGTAGCACCCGTTAATATCTGATTGAACGGTAGCAATTAATCGTGTTAATGGTCCCGAAGAACTGTATTTCTAGAGCACAAAGGTACGTTGATACTGACCGAAATAAATCAAATGATTCCAACCGTAGTATAATGGCGACTGTTCAATCTGGACCAGCCGACTGTTCCAAGACAGAATCAAAACTGACTGACTTCTGATTGGTCCTTGATGCCATTCGAAAGTATTGATTTCTTTCCATTGAGGCCTTCACAGATGGCACGTCTTATCTTTGGTTCCGCATTTCTCCGGTAGACTGCGTTTTTGTGTTTTTACGTCGTGTCCTCCAGTAAATGTGAGGCAATATTTTCGATATATTTTGTTGACATTTGACATAGGACACCAATATGTTACCACAAGTTTGACGTGCGATCCGAATTCCACGCCTACCAAGCATTGCAAATAATGTATCAGAGATTTATATTCACATTTTTTGTGAGGCGATTTATATTAATAAATGACGTACCATAGTTTACGTACGTTTATTCCGATTCTTTCGTTACATGATACTTATTTATAGTGAGTTGGATTGGGTCATCGTTACGCATGAATCTGCTACGTATTTGCGTCGACATCTACACTGCATCAATTTTGCAAGAAACAATTCTTGTGTAAACATTTTCTAGTTTTAGACGTCTTATCATGTATTACACGCATATAATCACTATTTGTGTTATATGGGGAATGTGTGAGCGCGTAATATCGTTATTGGTAAGTGGTCGTGGCCGATTTTGCGCATCCTCCACCTCACGACTTTGATGCCTTCGTGCGTATTTATAAAAAGCGATAAGGCATTATATAGTATGAATATCATTAACTTACCTGTGGCATGACGTCCATACAAAATTTCAACAATTTTTGAGCATCCATTCGCTTTTTCCAAAATTCGTGCGCACGCAGTCAATTTGCACTGACCGAGATTACCCCGCTTTGGTTGGTTTCGGTTAGGTTAGGTTAGGTTAGGTTAGTGGGGTACCTGCGCAGACGTTGTTGCGCAGTGCAGTCATATAACGTGCGCATGTGAGGGAACCTTGAGCTAGTTATGGTCAGTTTTAAATTATTTAACAACCAAAAATACGATTCCGTCACTTTAAAGAGAATATTATTTTCTGGGCTCCACTTTCATACCTAAATTAAACATTTTACAAGGATATTATATTGGACACATACTTTCAGTAATTGCAAGTACACCAATCACTTATCACTTAAATATAATCTTATAGAATATTTCATTTTGGAAGTATATATGTTGTCACACGAAGAAAAATTTATTTAAAGATTTATTTAATTTTTTTATTACATTACATATAATTACTACAGTGACCCCATTCATCGGTATAAAGAATAAATGTTCTCAGATTACATAGGTCCAGCTTCTGCAGATAAGCGATATCTGTATATGATTTACGTATTACTAACTCGTACAAAAGTCTTTACTGAGTACACATGGCATGCAAATGTCCTTTCACTGAAGTCGTATGTCCCAATTTGACGAACCGCACATATTGTTGCATGTTATGTTGGATTGGTGTTTCACTTATTTCTATTCTCACACTTCAACGAGAAGACATCCTTGCACTGAGATTCACTGTATGTAGCACCCGTTAATATCTGATTGAACGGTAGCAATTAATCGTGTTAATGGTACCGAAAAACTGTATTTCTAGAGCACAAAGGTACGTTGATACTGACCGAAATAAATCAAATGATTCCAACCGTAGTATAATGGCGACTGTTCAATCTGGACCAGCCGACTGTTCCAAGACAGAATCAAAACTGACTGACTTCTGATTGGTCCTCGATGCCATTCGAAAGTATTGATTTCTTTCCATTGAGGCCTTCACAGATGGCACGTCTTATCTTTGGTTCCGTATTTCTCCGGTAGACTGCGTCTTTGTGTTTTTACGTCGTGTCCTCGAGTAAATGTGAGGCAATATTTTCGATATATTTTGTTGACATTTGACATAGGACACCAATATGTTACCACAAGTTTGACGTGCGATCCGAATTCCACGCCTACCAAGCATTGCAAATAATGTATCAGAGATTTATATTCACATTTTTTGTGAGGCGATTTATATTAATAAATGACGTACCATAGTTCACGTACGTTTATTCCGATTCTTTCGTTACATGATACTTATTTATAGTGAGTTGGATTGGGTCATCGTTACGCATGAATCTGCTACGTATTTGCGTCGACATCTACACTGCATCAATTTTGCAAGAAACAATTCTTGTGTAAACATTTTGTAGTTTTAGACGTCTTATCATGTATTACACGCATATAATCACTATTTGTGTTATATGGGGAATGTGTGAGCGCGTAATATCGTTATTGGTAAGTGGTCGTGGCCGATTTTGCGCATCCTCCACCTCACGACTTTGATGCCTTCGTGCGAATTTATAAAAATCGATAAGGCATTATATAGTATGAATATCATTAACTTACCTGTGGCATGACGTCCATACAAAATTTTGACAATTTTTGAGCATCCATTCGCTTTTTCCAAAATTCGTGCGCACGCAGTCAATTTGCACTGACCGAGATAACCCCCCTTTTGTTGGTTTCGGTTAGGTTAGGTTAGGTTAGGTTAGGTTAGTGGGGCACCTGCGCAGACGTTGTTGCGCAGTACAGTCATATGACGTGCGCATGTGAGGGAACCTTGAGCTAGATATGGTCAGTTTTAAATTATTTAACAACCAAAATTACGATTCCGTCACTTTAAAGAGAATATTATTTTCTGGGCTCCACTTTCATACCTAAATTAAACATTTTACAAGGATATTATATTGGACACATACTTTCAGTAATTGCAAGTACACCAATCACTTATCACTTAAATATAATCTTATAGAATATTTCATTTTGGAAGTATATATGTTGTCACACGAAGAAAAATTTATTTAAAGATTTATTTAATTTTTTTATTACATTACATATAATTACTACAGTGACCCCATTCATCGGTATAAAGAATAAATGTTCTCAGATTACATAGGTCCAGCTTCTGCAGATAAGCGATATCTGTATATGATTTACGTGTTACTAACTCGTACAAAAGACTTTACTGAGTACACATGGCATGCAAATGTCCTTTCACTGAAGTCGTATGTCCCAATTTGACGAACCGCACATATTCTTGCATGTTATGTTGGATTGGTGTTTCACTTATTTCTATTCTCACACTTCAACGAGAAGACATCCTTGCACTGAGATTCACTGTATGTAGCACCCGTTAATATCTGATTGAACGGTAGCAATTAATCGTGTTAATGGTCCCGAAGAACTGTATTTCTAGAGCACAAAGGTACGTTGATACTGACCGAAATAAATCAAATGATTCCAACCGTAGTATAATGGCGACTGTTCAATCTGGACCAGCCGACTGTTCCAAGACAGAATCAAAACTGACTGACTTCTGATTGGTCCTCGATGCCATTCGAAAGTATTGATTTCTTTCCATTGAGGCCTTCACAGATGGCACGTCTTATCTTTGGTTCCGCATTTCTCCGGTAGACTGCGTCTTTGTGTTTTTACGTCGTGTCCTCCAGTAAATGTGAGGCAATATTTTCGATATATTTTGTTTACATTTGACATAGGACACCAATATGTTACGACAAGTTTGACGTGCGATCCGAATTCCACGCCTACCAAGCATTGCAAATAATGTATCAGAGATTTATATTCACATTTTTTGTGAGGCGATTTATATTAATAAATGACGTACCATAGTTTACGTACGTTTATTCCGATTCTTTCGTTACATGATACTTATTTATAGTGAGTTGGATTGGGTCATCGTTACGCATGAATCTGCTACGTATTTGCGTCGACATCTACACTGCATCAATTTTGCAAGAAACAATTCTTGTGTAAACATTTTGTAGTTTTAGACGTCTTATCATGTATTACACGCATATAATCACTATTTGTGTTATATGGGGAATGTGTGAGCGCGTAATATCGTTATTGGTAAGTGGTCGTGGCCGATTTTGCGCATCCTCCACCTCACGACTTTGATGCCTTCGTGCGTATTTATAAAAAGCGATAAGGCATTATATAGTATGAATATCATTAACTTACCTGTGGCATGACGTCCATACAAAATTTCAACAATTTTTGAGCATCCATTCGCTTTTTCCAAAATTCGTGCGCACGCAGTCAATTTGCACTGACCGAGATTACCCCGCTTTGGTTGGTTTCGGTTAGGTTAGGTTAGGTTAGGTTAGGTTAGTGGGGTACCTGCGCAGACGTTGTTGCGCAGTGCAGTCATATAACGTGCGCATGTGAGGGAACCTTGAGCTAGTTATGGTCAGTTTTAAATTATTTAACAACCAAAAATACGATTCCGTCACTTTAAAGAGAATATTATTTTCTGGGCTCCACTTTCATACCTAAATTAAACATTTTACAAGGATATTATATTGGACACATACTTTCAGTAATTGCAAGTACACCAATCACTTATCACTTAAATATAATCTTATAGAATATTTCATTTTGGAAGTATATATGTTGTCACACGAAGAAAAATTTATTTAAAGATTTATTTAATTTTTTTATTACATTACATATAATTACTACAGTGACCCCATTCATCGGTATAAAGAATAAATGTTCTCAGATTACATAGGTCCAGCTTCTGCAGATAAGCGATATCTGTATATGATTTACGTGTTACTAACTCGTACAAAAGTCTTTACTGAGTACACATGGCATGCAAATGTCCTTTCACTGAAGTCGTATGTCCCAATTTGACGAACCGCACATATTGTTGCATGTTATGTTGGATTGGTGTTTCACTTATTTCTATTCTCACACTTCAACGAGAAGACATCCTTGCACTGAGATTCACTGTATGTAGCACCCGTTAATATCTGATTGAACGGTAGCAATTAATCGTGTTAATGGTCCCGAAGAACTGTATTTCTAGAGCACAAAGGTACGTTGATACTGACCGAAATAAATCAAATGATTCCAACCGTAGTATAATGGCGACTGTTCAATCTGGACCAGCCGACTTTTCCAAGACAGAATCAAAACTGACTGACTTCTGATTGGTCCTCGATGCCATTCGAAAGTATTGATTTCTTTCCATTGAGGCCTTCACAGATGGCACGTCTTATCTTTGGTTCCGCATTTCTCCGGTAGACTGCGTCTTTGTGTTTTTACGTCGTGTCCTCCAGTAAATGTGAGGCAATATTTTCGATATATTTTGTTGACATTTGACATAGGACACCAATATGTTACCACAAGTTTGACGTGCGATCCGAATTCCACGCCTACCAAGCATTGCAAATAATGTATCAGAGATTTATATTCACATTTTTTGTGAGGCGATTTATATTAATAAATGACGTACCATAGTTCACGTACGTTTATTCCGATTCTTTCGTTACATGATACTTATTTATAGTGAGTTGGATTGGGTCATCGTTACGCATGAATCTGCTACGTATTTGCGTCGACATCTACACTGCATCAATTTTGCAAGAAACAATTCTTGTGTAAACATTTTGTAGTTTTAGACGTCTTATCATGTATTACACGCATATAATCACTATTTGTGTTATATGGGGAATGTGTGAGCGCGTAATATCGTTATTGGTAAGTGGTCGTGGCCGATTTTGCGCATCCTCCACCTCACGACTTTGATGCCTTCGTGCGAATTTATAAAAAGCGATAAGGCATTATATAGTATGAATATCATTAACTTACCTGTGGCATGACGTCCATACAAAATTTTGACAATTTTTGAGCATCCATTCGCTTTTTCCAAAATTCGTGCGCACGCAGTCAATTTGCACTGACCGAGATAACCCCCCTTTTGTTGGTTTCGGTTAGGTTAGGTTAGGTTAGGTTAGGTTAGTGGGGCACCTGCGCAGACGTTGTTGCGCAGTACAGTCATATGACGTGCGCATGTGAGGGAACCTTGAGCTAGTTATGGTCAGTTTTAAATTATTTAACAACCAAAATTACGATTCCGTCACTTTAAAGAGAATATTATTTTCTGGGCTCCACTTTCATACCTAAATTAAACATTTTACAAGGATATTATATTGGACACATACTTTCAGTAATTGCAAGTACACCAATCACTTATCACTTAAATATAATCTTATAGAATATTTCATTTTGGAAGTATATATGTTGTCACACGAAGAAAAATTTATTTAAAGATTTATTTAATTTTTTTATTACATTACATATAATTACTACAGTGACCCCATTCATCGGTATAAAGAATAAATGTTCTCAGATTACATAGGTCCAGCTTCTGCAGATAAGCGATATCTGTATATGATTTACGTGTTACTAACTCGTACAAAAGACTTTACTGAGTACACATGGCATGCAAATGTCCTTTCACTGAAGTCGTATGTCCCAATTTGACGAACCGCACATATTCTTGCATGTTATGTTGGATTGGTGTTTCACTTATTTCTATTCTCACACTTCAACGAGAAGACATCCTTGCACTGAGATTCACTGTATGTAGCACCCGTTAATATCTGATTGAACGGTAGCAATTAATCGTGTTAATGGTCCCGAAGAACTGTATTTCTAGAGCACAAAGGTACGTTGATACTGACCGAAATAAATCAAATGATTCCAACCGTAGTATAATGGCGACTGTTCAATCTGGACCAGCCGACTGTTCCAAGACAGAATCAAAACTGACTGACTTCTGATTGGTCCTCGATGCCATTCGAAAGTATTGATTTCTTTCCATTGAGGCCTTCACAGATGGCACGTCTTATCTTTGGTTCCGCATTTCTCCGGTAGACTGCGTCTTTGTGTTTTTACGTCGTGTCCTCCAGTAAATGTGAGGCAATATTTTCGATATATTTTGTTGACATTTGACATAGGACACCAATATGTTACGACAAGTTTGACGTGCGATCCGAATTCCACGCCTACCAAGCATTGCAAATAATGTATCAGAGATTTATATTCACATTTTTTGTGAGGCGATTTATATTAATAAATGACGTACCATAGTTTACGTACGTTTATTCCGATTCTTTCGTTACATGATACTTATTTATAGTGAGTTGGATTGGGTCATCGTTACGCATGAATCTGCTACGTATTTGCGTCGACATCTACACTGCATCAATTTTGCAAGAAACAATTCTTGTGTAAACATTTTGTAGTTTTAGACGTCTTATCATGTATTACACGCATATAATCACTATTTGTGTTATATGGGGAATGTGTGAGCGCGTAATATCGTTATTGGTAAGTGGTCGTGGCCGATTTTGCGCATCCTCCACCTCACGACTTTGATGCCTTCGTGCGTATTTATAAAAAGCGATAAGGCATTATATAGTATGAATATCATTAACTTACCTGTGGCATGACGTCCATACAAAATTTCAACAATTTTTGAGCATCCATTCGCTTTTTCCAAAATTCGTGCGCACGCAGTCAATTTGCACTGACCGAGATTACCCCGCTTTGGTTGGTTTCGGTTAGGTTAGGTTAGGTTAGGTTAGGTTAGTGGGGTACCTGCGCAGACGTTGTTGCGCAGTGCAGTCATATAACGTGCGCATGTGAGGGAACCTTGAGCTAGTTATGGTCAGTTTTAAATTATTTAACAACCAAAAATACGATTCCGTCACTTTAAAGAGAATATTATTTTCTGGGCTCCACTTTCATACCTAAATTAAACATTTTACAAGGATATTATATTGGACACATACTTTCAGTAATTGCAAGTACACCAATCACTTATCACTTAAATATAATCTTATAGAATATTTCATTTTGGAAGTATATATGTTGTCACACGAAGAAAAATTTATTTAAAGATTTATTTAATTTTTTTATTACATTACATATAATTACTACAGTGACCCCATTCATCGGTATAAAGAATAAATGTTCTCAGATTACATAGGTCCAGCTTCTGCAGATAAGCGATATCTGTATATGATTTACGTGTTACTAACTCGTACAAAAGTCTTTACTGAGTACACATGGCATGCAAATGTCCTTTCACTGAAGTCGTATGTCCCAATTTGACGAACCGCACATATTCTTGCATGTTATGTTGGATTGGTGTTTCACTTATTTCTATTCTCACACTTCAACGAGAAGACATCCTTGCACTGAGATTCACTGTATGTAGCACCCGTTAATATCTGATTGAACGGTAGCAATTAATCGTGTTAATGGTCCCGAAGAACTGTATTTCTAGAGCACAAAGGTACGTTGATACTGACCGAAATAAATCAAATGATTCCAACCGTAGTATAATGGCGACTGTTCAATCTGGACCAGCCGACTTTTCCAAGACAGAATCAAAACTGACTGACTTCTGATTGGTCCTCGATGCCATTCGAAAGTATTGATTTCTTTCCATTGAGGCCTTTACAGATGGCACGTCTTATCTTTGGTTCCGCATTTCTCCGGTAGACTGCGTCTTTGTGTTTTTACGTCGTGTCCTCCAGTAAATGTGAGGCAATATTTTCGATATATTTTGTTGACATTTGACATAGGACACCAATATGTTACCACAAGTTTGACGTGCGATCCGAATTCCACGCCTACCAAGCATTGCAAATAATGTATCAGAGATTTATATTCACATTTTTTGTGAGGCGATTTATATTAATAAATGACGTACCATAGTTCACGTACGTTTATTCCGATTCTTTCGTTACATGATACTTATTTATAGTGAGTTGGATTGGGTCATCGTTACGCATGAATCTGCTACGTATTTGCGTCGACATCTACACTGCATCAATTTTGCAAGAAACAATTCTTGTGTAAACATTTTGTAGTTTTAGACGTCTTATCATGTATTACACGCATATAATCACTATTTGTGTTATATGGGGAATGTGTGAGCGCGTAATATCGTTATTGGTAAGTGGTCGTGGCCGATTTTGCGCATCCTCCACCTCACGACTTTGATGCCTTCGTGCGAATTTATAAAAAGCGATAAGGCATTATATAGTATGAATATCATTAACTTACCTGTGGCATGACGTCCATACAAAATTTTGACAATTTTTGAGCATCCATTCGCTTTTTCCAAAATTCGTGCGCACGCAGTCAATTTGCACTGACCGAGATAACCCCCCTTTGGTTGGTTTCGGTTAGGTTAGGTTAGGTTAGGTTAGGTTAGGTTAGGTTAGTGGGGCACCTGCGCAGACGTTGTTGCGCAGTGCAGTCATATGACGTGCGCATGTGAGGGAACCTTGAGCTAGTTATGGTCAGTTTTAAATTATTTAACAACCAAAATTACGATTCCGTCACTTTAAAGAGAATATTATTTTCTGGGCTCCACTTTCATACCTAAATTAAACATTTTACAAGGATATTATATTGGACACATACTTTCAGTAATTGCAAGTACACCAATCACTTATCACTTAAATATAATCTTATAGAATATTTCATTTTGGAAGTATATATGTTGTCACACGAAGAAAAATTTATTTAAAGATTTATTTAATTTCTTTATTACATTACATATAATTACTACAGTGACCCCATTCATCGGTATAAAGAATAAATGTTCTCAGATTACATAGGTCCAGCTTCTGCAGATAAGCGATATCTGTATATGATTTAAGTGTTACTAACTCGTACAAAAGTCTTTACTGAGTACACATGGCATGCAAATGTCCTTTCACTGAAGTCGTATGTCCCAATTTGACGAACCGCACATATTCTTGCATGTTATGTTGGATTGGTGTTTCACTTATTTCTATTCTCACACTTCAACGAGAAGACATCCTTGCACTGAGATTCACTGTATGTAGCACCCGTTAATATCTGATTGAACGGTAGCAATTAATCGTGTTAATGGTCCCGAAGAACTGTATTTCTAGAGCACAAAGGTACGTTGATACTGACCGAAATAAATCAAATGATTCCAACCGTAGTATAATGGCGACTGTTCAATCTGGACCAGCCGACTTTTCCAAGACAGAATCAAAACTGACTGACTTCTGATTGGTCCTCGATGCCATTCGAAAGTATTGATTTCTTTCCATTGAGGCCTTTACAGATGGCACGTCTTATCTTTGGTTCCGCATTTCTCCGGTAGACTGCGTCTTTGTGTTTTTACGTCGTGTCCTCCAGTAAATGTGAGGCAATATTTTCGATATATTTTGTTGACATTTGACATAGGACACCAATATGTTACCACAAGTTTGACGTGCGATCCGAATTCCACGCCTACCAAGCATTGCAAATAATGTATCAGAGATTTATATTCACATTTTTTGTGAGGCGATTTATATTAATAAATGACGTACCATAGTTCACGTACGTTTATTCCGATTCTTTCGTTACATGATACTTATTTATAGTGAGTTGGATTGGGTCATCGTTACGCATGAATCTGCTACGTATTTGCGTCGACATCTACACTGCATCAATTTTGCAAGAAACAATTCTTGTGTAAACATTTTGTAGTTTTAGACGTCTTATCATGTATTACACGCATATAATCACTATTTGTGTTATATGGGGAATGTGTGAGCGCGTAATATCGTTATTGGTAAGTGGTCGTGGCCGATTTTGCTCATCCTCCACCTCACGACTTTGATGCCTTCGTGCGAATTTATAAAAAGCGATAAGGCATTATATAGTATGAATATCATTAACTTACCTGTGGCATGACGTCCATACAAAATTTTGACAATTTTTGAGCATCCATTCGCTTTTTCCAAAATTCGCGCGCACGCAGTCAATTTGCACTGACCGAGATAACCCCCCTTTGGTTGGTTTCGGTTAGGTTAGGTTAGGTTAGGTTAGGTTAGTGGGGCACCTGCGCAGACGTTGTTGCGCAGTGCAGTCATATGACGTGCGCATGTGAGGGAACCTTGAGCTAGTTATGGTCAGTTTTAAATTATTTAACAACCAAAATTACGATTCCGTCACTTTAAAGAGAATATTATTTTCTGGGCTCCACTTTCATACCTAAATTAAACATTTTACAAGGATATTATATTGGACACATACTTTCAGTAATTGCAAGTACACCAATCACTTATCACTTAAATATAATCTTATAGAATATTTCATTTTGGAAGTATATATGTTGTCACACGAAGAAAAATTTATTTAAAGATTTATTTAATTTCTTTATTACATTACATATAATTACTACAGTGACCCCATTCATCGGTATAAAGAATAAATGTTCTCAGATTACATAAGTCCAGCTTCTGCAGATAAGCGATATCTGTATATGATTTAAGTGTTACTAACTCGTACAAAAGTCTTTACTGAGTACACATGGCATGCAAATGTCCTTTCACTGAAGTCGTATGTCCCAATTTGACGAACCGCACATATTCTTGCATGTTATGTTGGATTGGTGTTTCACTTATTTCTATTCTCACACTTCAACGAGAAGACATCCTTGCACTGAGATTCACTGTATGTAGCACCCGTTAATATCTGATTGAACGGTAGCAATTAATCGTGTTAATGGTCCCGAAGAACTGTATTTCTAGAGCACAAAGGTACGTTGATACTGACCGAAATAAATCAAATGATTCCAACCGTAGTATAATGGCGACTGTTCAATCTGGACCAGCCGACTGTTCCAAGACAGAATCAAAACTGACTGACTTCTGATTGGTCCTCGATGCCATTCGAAAGTATTGATTTCTTTCCATTGAGAACTTCACAGATGGCACGTCTTATCTTTGGTTCCGCATTTCTCCGGTAGACTGCGTCTTTGTGTTTTTACGTCGTGTCCTCGAGTAAATGTGAGGCAATATTTTCGATATATTTTGTTGACATTCGACATAGGACACCAATATGTTACCACAAGTTTGACGTGCGATCCGAATTCCACGCCTACCAAGCATTGCAAATAATGTATCAGTGATTTATATTCACATTTTTTGTGAGGCGATTTATATTAATAAATGACGTACCATAGTTTACGTACGTTTATTCCGATTCTTTCGTTACATGATACTTATTTATAGTGAGTTGGATTGGGTCATCGTTACGCATGAATCTGCTACGTATTTGCGTCGACATCTACACTGCATCAATTTTGCAAGAAACAATTCTTGTGTAAACATTTTGTAGTTTTAGACGTCTTATCATGTATTACACGCATATAATCACTATTTGTGTTATATGGGGAATGTGTGAGCGCGTAATATCGTTATTGGTAAGTGGTCGTGGCCGATTTTGCGCATCCTCCACCTCACGACTTTGATGCCTTCGTGCGAATTTATAAAAAGCGATAAGGCATTATATAGTATGAATATCATTAACTTACCTGTGGCATGACGTCCATACAAAATTTCAACAATTTTTGAGCATCCATTCGCTTTTTCCAAAATTCGTGCGCACGCAGTCAATTTGCACTGACCGAGATTACCCCGCTTTGGTTGGTTTCGGTTAGGTTTGGTTAGGTTAGGTTAGGTTAGTGGGGCACCTGCGCAGACGTTGTTGCGCAGTGCAGTCATATGACGTGCGCATGTGAGGGAACCTTGAGCTAGTTATGGTCAGTTTTAAATTATTTAACAACCAAAATTACGATTTCGTCACTTTAAAGAGAATATTATTTTCTGGGCTCCACTTTCATACCTAAATTAAACATTTTACAAGGATATTATCTTGGACACATACTTTCAGTAATTGCAAGTACACCAATCACTTATCACTTAAATATAATCTTATAGAATATTTCATTTTGGAAGTATATATGTTGTCACACGAAGAAAAATTTATTTAAACATTTTTTAATTTTTTTATTACATTACATATAATTACTACAGTGACCCCATTCATCGGTATAAAAATAAATGTTCTCAGATTACATAGGTCCAGCTTCTGCAGATAAGCGATATCTGTATATGATATACCTGTTACTAACTCGTACAAAAGTCTTTACTGAGTACACATGGCATGCAAATGTCCTTTCACTGAAGTCGTATGTCCCAATTTGACGAACCGCACATATTCTTGCATGTTATGTTGGATTGGTGTTTCACTTATTTCTATTCTCACACTTCAACGAGAAGACATCCTTGCACTGAGATTCACTGTATGTAGCACCCGTTAATATCTGATTGAACGGTAGCAATTAATCGTGTTAATGGTCCCGAAGAACTGTATTTCTAGAGCACAAAGGTACGTTGATACTGACCGAAATAAATCAAATGATTCCAACCGTAGTATAATGGCGACTGTTCAATCTGGACCAGCCGACTGTTCCAAGACAGAATCAAACTGACTGACTTCTGATTGGTCCTCGATGCCATTCGAAAGTATTGATTTCTTTCCATTGAGGCCTTCACAGATGGCACGTCTTATCTTTGGTTCCGCATTTCTCCGGTAGACTGCGTCTTTGTGTTTGTACGTCGTGTCCTCGAGTAATTGTGAGGCAATATTTTCGATATATTTTGTTGACATTTGACATAGGACACCAATATGTTACCACAATTTTGACGTGCGATCCGAATTCCACGCCTACCAAGCATTGCAAGTAATGTATCAGAGATTTATATTCACATTTTTTGTGAGGCGATTTATATTAATAAATGACGTACCATAGTTCATGTACGTTTATTCCGATTCTTTCGTTACATGATACTTATTTATAGTGAGTTGGAATGGGTCATCGTTACGCATGAATCTGCTACGTATTTGCGTCGAAATCTACACTGCATCAATTTTGCAAGAAACAATTGTTGTGTAAACATTTTGTAGTTTTAGACGTCGTATCATGTATTACACGCATATAATCACTATTTGTGTTATATGGGGAATGTGTGAGCGCGTAATATCGTTATTGGTAAGTGGTCGTGGCCGATTTTGCGCATCCTCTACCTCACGACTTTGATGCCTTCGTGCGAATTTATAAAAAGCGATAAGGCATTATATAGTATGAATATCATTAACTTACCTGTGGCATGACGTCCATACAAAATTTTGACAATTTTTTAGCATCCATTCGCTTTTTCCAAAATTCGTGCGCACGCAGTCAATTTGCACTGACCGAGATTACCCCGCTTTGGTTGGTTTCGGTTAGGTTAGGTTAGGTTAGGTTAGGTTAGGTTAGGTTAGTGGGGCACCTGCGCAGACGTTGTTGCGCAGTGCAGTCATATGACGTGCGCATGTGAGGGAACCTTGAGCTAGTTATGGTCAGTTTTATATTATTTAACAACCAAAAATACGATTCCGTTACTTTAAAGAGAATATTATTTTCTGGGCTCCACTTTCATACCTAAATTAAACATTTTACAAGGATATTATATTGGACACATACTTTCAGTAATTGCAAGTACACCAATCACTTATCACTTAAATATAATCTTATAGAATATTTCACTTTGGAAGTATATATGTTGTCACACGAAGAAAAATTTATTTAAATATTTATTTAATTTCTTTATTACATTACATATAATTACTACAGTGACCCCATTCATCGGTATAAAGAATAAATGTTCTCAGATTACATAGGTCCAGCTTCTGCAGATAAGCGATATCTGTATATGATTTAAGTGTTACTAACTCGTACAAAAGTCTATACTGAGTACACATGGCAAGCAAATGTCCTTTCACTGAAGTCGTATGTCCCAATTTGACGAACCGCACATATTCTTGCATGTTATGTTGGATTGGTGTTTCACTTATTTCTATTCTCACACTTCAACGAGAAGACATCCTTGCACTGAGATTCACTGTATGTAGCACCCGTTAATATCTGATTGAACGGTAGCAATTAATCGTGTTAATGGTCCCGAAGAACTGTATTTCTAGAGCACAAAGGTACGTTGATACTGACCGAAATAAATCAAATAATTCCAACCGTAGTATAATGGCGACTGTTCAATCTGGACCAGCCGACTGTTCCAAGACAGAATCAAAACTGACTGACTTCTGATTGGTCCTCGATGCCATTCGAAAGTATTGATTTCTTTCCATTGAGAACTTCACAGATGGCACGTCTTATCTTTGGTTCCGCATTTCTCCGGTAGACTGCGTCTTTGTGTTTTTACGTCGTGTCCTCCAGTAAATGTGAGGCAATATTTTCGATATATTTTGTTGACATTTGACATAGGACACCAATATGTTACCACAAGTTTGACGTGCGATCCGAATTCCACGCCTACCAAGCATTGCAAATAATGTATCAGAGATTTATATTCACATTTTTTGTGAGGCGATTTATATTAATATATGACGTACCATAGTTTACGTACGTTTATTCCGATTCTTTCGTTACATGATACTTATTTATAGTGAGTTGGATTGGGTCATCGTTACGCATGAATCTGCTACGTATTTGCGTCGACATCTACACTGCATCAATTTTGCAAGAAACAATTCTTGTGTAAACATTTTGTAGTTTTAGACGTCTTATCATGTATTACACGCATATAATCACTATTTGTGTTATATGGGGAATGTGTGAGCGCGTAATATCGTTATTGGTAAGTGGTCGTGGCCGATTTTGCGCATCCTCCACCTCACGACTTTGATGCCTTCGTGCGAATTTATAAAAAGCGATAAGGCATTATATAGTATGAATATCATTAACTTACCTGTGGCATGACGTCCATACAAAATTTCAACAATTTTTGAGCATCCATTCGCTTTTTCCAAAATTCGTGCGCACGCAGTCAATTTGCACTGACCGAGATTACCCCGCTTTGGTTGGTTTCGGTTAGGTTAGGTTAGGTTAGGTTAGGTTAGTGGGGCACCTGCGCAGACGTTGTTGCGCAGTGCAGTCATATGACGTGCGCATGTGAGGGAACCTTGGGCTAGTTATGGTCAGTTTTAAATTATTTAACAACCAAAATTATGATTTCGTCACTTTAAAGAGAATATTATTTTCTGGGCTCCACTTTCATACCTAAATTAACCATTTTACAAGGATATTATCTTGGACACATACTTTCAGTAATTGCAAGTACACCAATCACTTATCACTTAAATATAATCTTATAGAATATTTCATTTTGGAAGTATATATGTTGTCACACGAAGAAAAATTTATTTAAAGATTTTTTAATTTTTTTATTACATTACATATAATTACTACAGTGACCCCATTCATCGGTATAAAGAATAAATGTTCTCAGATTACATAGGTCCAGCTTCTGCAGATAAGCGATATCTGTATATGATTTACGTGTTACTAACTCGTACAAAAGTCTTTACTGAGTACACATGGCATGCAAATGTCCTTTCACTGAAGTCGTATGTCCCAATTTGACGAACCGCACATATTCTTGCATGTTATGTTGGATTGGTGTTTCACTTATTTCTATTCTCACACTTCAACGAGAAGACATCCTTGCACTGAGATTCACTGTATGTAGCACCCGTTAATATCTGATTGAACGGTAGCAATTAATCGTGTTAATGGTCCCGAAGAACTGTATTTCTAGAGCACAAAGGTACGTTGATACTGACCGAAATAAATCAAATGATTCCAACCGTAGTATAATGGCGACTGTTCAATCTGGACCAGCCGACTGTTCCAAGACAGAATCAAAACTGACTGACTTCTGATTGGTCCTCGATGCCATTCGAAAGTATTGATTTCTTTCCATTGAGGCCTTCACAGATGGCACGTCTTATCTTTGGTTCCGCATTTCTCCGGTAGACTGCGTCTTTGTGATTTTACGTCGTGTCCTCGAGTAAATGTGAGGCAATATTTTCGATATATTTTGTTGACATTTGACATAGGACACCAATATGTTACCACAAGTTTGACGTGCGATCCGAATTCCACGCCTACCAAGCATTGCAAATAATGTATCAGAGATTTATATTCACATTTTTTGTGAGGCGATTTATATTAATAAATGACGTACCATAGTTTACGTACGTTTATTCCGATTCTTTCGTTACATGATACTTATTTATAGTGAGTTGGATTGGGTCATCGTTACGCATGAATCTGCTACGTATTTGCGTCGACATCTACACTGCATCAATTTTGCAAGAAACAATTCTTGTGTAAACATTTTGTAGTTTTAGACGTCTTATCATGTATTACACGCATATAATCACTATTTGTGTTATATGGGGAATGTGTGAGCGCGTAATATCGTTATTGGTAAGTGGTCGTGGCCGATTTTGCGCATCCTCCACCTCACGACTTTGATGCCTTCGTGCGAATTTATAAAAAGCGATAAGGCATTATATAGTATGAATATCATTAACTTACCTGTGGCATGACGTCCATACAAAATTTTGACAATTTTTGAGCATCCATTCGCTTTTTCCAAAATTCGTGCACACGCAGTCAATTTGCACTGACCGAGATTACCCCGCTTTGGTTGGTTTCGGTTAGGTTAGGTTAGGTTAGGTTAGGTTAGGTTAGTGGGGCACCTGCGCAGACGTTGTTGCGCAGTGCAGACATATGACGTGCGCATGTGAGGGAACCTTGAGCTAGTTATGGTCAGTTTTAAATTATTTAACAACCAAAATTACGATTTCGTCACTTTAAAGAGAATATTATTTTCTGGGCTCCACTTTCATACCTAAATTAAACATTTTACAAGGATATTATTTTGGACACATACTTTCAGTAATTGCAAGTACACCAATCACTTATCACTTAAATATAATCTTATAGAATATTTCATTTTGGAAGTATATATGTTGTCACACGAAGAAAAATTTATTTAAAGATTTTTTAATTTTTTTATTACATTACATATAATTACTACAGTGACCCCATTCATCGGTATAAAGAATAAATGTTCTCAGATTACATAGGTCCAGCTTCTGCAGATAAGCGATATCTGTATATGATTTACGTGTTACTAACTCGTACAAAAGTCTTTACTGAGTACACATGGCATGCAAATGTCCTTTCACTGAAGTCGTATGTCCCAATTTGACGAACCGCACATATTCTTGCATGTTATGTTGGATTGGTGTTTCACTTATTTCTATTCTCACACTTCAACGAGAAGACATCCTTGCACTGAGATTCACTGTATGTAGCACCCGTTAATATCTGATTGAACGGTAGCAATTAATCGTGTTAATGGTCCCGAAGAACTGTATTTCTAGAGCACAAAGGTACGTTGATACTGACCGAAATAAATCAAATGATTCCAACCGTAGTATAATGGCGACTGTTCAATCTGGACCAGCCGACTGTTCCAAGACAGAATCAAAACTGACTGACTTCTGATTGGTCCTCGATGCCATTCGAAAGTATTGATTTCTTTCCATTGAGGTCTTCACAGATGGCACGTCTTATCTTTGGTTCCGCATTTCTCCGGTAGACTGCGTCTTTGTGATTTTACGTCGTGTCCTCGAGTAAATGTGAGGCAATATTTTCGATATATTTTGTTGACATTTGACATAGGACACCAATATGTTACCACGAGTTTGACGTGCGATCCGAATTCCACGCCTACCAAGCATTGCAAATAATGTATCAGAGATTTATATTCACATTTTTTGTGAGGCGATTTATATTAATAAATGACGTACCATAGTTTACGTACGTTTATTCCGATTCTTTCGTTACATGATACTTATTTATAGTGAGTTGGATTGGGTCATCGTTACGCATGAATCTGCTACGTATTTGCGTCGACATCTACACTGCATCAATTTTGCAAGAAACAATTCTTGTGTAAACATTTTGTAGTTTTAGACGTCTTATCATGTATTACACGCATATAATCACTATTTGTGTTATATGGGGAATGTGTGAGCGCGTAATATCGTTATTGGTAAGTGGTCGTGGCCGATTTTGCGCATCCTCCACCTCACGAATTTGATGCCTTCGTGCGAATTTATAAAAAGCGATAAGGCATTATATAGTATGAATATCATTAACTTACCTGTGGCATGACGTCCATACAAAATTTCAACAATTTTTGAGCATCCATTCGCTTTTTCCAAAATTCGTGCGCACGCAGTCAATTTGCACTGACCGAGATTACCCCGCTTTGGTTGGTTTCGGTTAGGTTAGGTTAGGTTAGGTTAGTGGGGCACCTGCGCAGACGTTGTTGCGCAGTGCAGTCATATGACGTGCGCATGTGAGGGAACCTTGAGCTAGTTATGGTCAGTTTTAAATTATTTAACAACCAAAAATACGATTCCGTCACATTAAAGAGAATATTATTTTCTGGGCTCCACATTCATACCTAAATTAAACATTTTACAAGGATATTATATTGGACACATACTTTCAGTAATTGCAAGTACACCAATCACTTATCACTTAAATATAATCTTATAGAATATTTCATTTTGGAAGTATATATGTTGTCACACGAAGAAAAATTTATTTAAAGATTTATTTAATTTTTTTATTACATTACATATAATTACTACAGTGACCCCATTCATCGGTATAAAGAATAAATGTTCTCAGATTACATAGGTCCAGCTTCTGCAGATAAGCGATATCTGTATATAATTTACGTGTTACTAACTCGTACAAAAGTCTTTACTGAGTACACATGGCATGCAAATGTCCTTTCACTGAAGTCGTATGTCCCAATTTGACGAACCGCACATATTCTTGCATGTTATGTTGGATTGGTGTATCACTTATTTCTATTCTCACACTTCAACGAGAAAACATCCTTGCACTGAGATTCACTGTATGTAGCACCCGTTAATATCTGATTGAACGGTAGCAAATAATCGTGTTAATGGTCCCGAAGAACTGTATTTCTAGAGCACAAAGGTACGTTGATACTGACCGAAATAAATCAAATGATTCCATCCGTAGTATAATGGCGACTGTTCAATCTGGACCAGCCGACTGTTCCAAGACAGAATCAAAACTGACTGACTTCTGATTGGTCCTCGATGCCATTCGAAAGTATTGATTTCTTTCCATTGAGGCCTTCACAGATGGCACGTCTTATCTTTGGTTCCGCATTTCTCCGGTAGACTGCGTCTTTGTGTTTTTACATCGTGTCCTCGAGTAAATGTGAGGCAATATTTTCGATATATTTTGTTGACATTTGACATAGGACACCAATATGTTACCACAAGTTTGACGTGCGATCCGAATTCCACGCCTACCAAGCATTGCAAATAATGTATCAGAGATTTATATTCACATTTTTTGTGAGGCGATTTATATTAATAAATGACGTACCATAGTTTACGTACGTTTATTCCGATTCTTTCGTTACATGATACTTATTTATAGTGAGTTGGATTGGGTCATCGTTACGCATGATTCTGCTACGTATTTGCGTCGACATCTACACTGCATCAATTTTGCAAGAAACAATTCTTGTGTAAACATTTTGTAGTTTTAGACGTCTTATCATGTATTACACGCATATAATCACTATTTGTGTTATATGGGGAATGTGTGAGCGCGTAATATCGTTATTGGTAAGTTGTCGTGGCCGATTTTGCGCATCCTAGACCTCACGACTTTGATGCCTTCGTGCGAATTTATAAAAAGCGATAAGGCATTATATAGTATGAATATAATTAACTTACCTGTGGCATGACGTCCATACAAAATTTCAACAATTTTTGAGCATCCATTCGCTTTTTCCAAAATTCGTGCGCACGCAGTCAATTTGCACTGACCGAGATTACCCCGCTTTGGTTGGTTTCGGTTAGGTTAGGTTAGGTTAGGTTAGTGGGGCACCTGCGCAGACGTTGTTGCGCAGTGCAGTCATATGACGTGCGCATGTGAGGGAACCTTGAGCTAGTTATGGTCAGTTTTAAATTATTTAACAACCAAAAATACGATTCCGTCACATTAAAGAGAATATTATTTTCTGGGCTCCACGTTCATACCTAAATTAAACATTTTACAAGGATATTATATTGGACACATACTTTCAGTAATTGCAAGTACACCAATCACTTATCACTTAAATATAATCTTATAGAATATTTCATTTTGGAAGTATATATGTTGTCACACGAAGAAAAATTTATTTAAAGATTTATTTAATTTTTTTATTACATTACATATAATTACTACAGTGACCCCATTCATCGGTATAAAGAATAAATGTTCTCAGATTACATAGGTCCAGCTTCTGCAGATAAGCGATATCTGTATATAATTTACGTGTTACTAACTCGTACAAAAGTCTTTACTGAGTACACATGGCATGCAAATGTCCTTTCACTGAAGTCGTATGTCCCAATTTGACGAACCGCACATATTGTTGCATGTTATGTTGGATTGGTGTATCACTTATTTCTATTCTCACACTTCAACGAGAAGACATCCTTGCACTGAGATTCACTGTATGTAGCACCCGTTAATATCTGATTGAACGGTAGCAATTAATCGTGTTAATGGTCCCGAAGAACTGTATTTCTAGAGCACAAAGGTACGTTGATACTGACCGAAATAAATCAAATGATTCCAACCGTAGTATAATGGCGACTGTTCAATCTGGACCAGCCGACTGTTCCAAGCCAGAATCAAAACTGACTGACTTCTGATTGTTCCTCGATGCCATTCGAAAGTATTGATTTCTTTCCGTTGAGGCCTTCACAGATGGCACGTCTTATCTTTGGTTCCGCATTTCTCCGGTAGACTGCGTCTTTGTGTTTGTACGTCGTGTCCTCGAGTGAATGTGAGGCAATATTTTCGATATATTTTGTTGACATTTGACATAGGACACCAATATGTTACCACAAGTTTGACGTGCGATCCGAATTCCACGCCTACCAAGCATTGCAAATAATGTATCAGAGATTTATATTCACATTTTTTGTGAGGCGATTTATATTAATAAATGACGTACCATAGTTCACGTACGTTTATTCCGATTCTTTCGTTACGTGATACTTATTTATAGTGAGTTGGATTGGGTCATCGTTACGCATGAATCTGCTACGTATTTGCGTCGACATCTACACTGCATCAATTTTGCAAGAAACAATTCTTGTGTAAACATTTTGTAGTTTTAGACGTCATATCATGTATTACACGCATATAATCACTATTTGTGTTATATGGAGAATGTGTGAGCGCGTAATATCGTTATTGGTAAGTGGTCGTGGCCGATTTTGCGCATCCTCCACCTCACGACTTTGATGAATTCGTGCGAATTTATAAAAAGCGATAAGGCATTATATAGTATGAATATCATTAACTTACCTATGGCATGACGTCCATACAAAATTTCAACAATTTTTGAGCATCCATTCGCTTTTTCCAAAATTCGTGCGCACGCAGTCAATTTGCACTGACCGAGATTACCCCGCTTTGGTTGGTTTCGGTTAGGTTAGGTTAGGTTAGGTTAGTGGGGCACCTGCGCAGACGTTGTTGCGCAGTGCAGTCATATGACGTGCGCATGTGACGGAACCTTGAGCTAGTTATGGTCAGTTTTAAATTATTTAACAACCAAAAATACGATTCCGTCACTTTAAAGAGAATATTATTTTCTGGGGTCCACTTTCATACCTAAATTAAACATTTTACAAGGATATTATATTGGACACATACTTTCAGTAATTGCAAGTACACCAATCACTTATCACTTAAATATAATCTTATAGAATATTTCATTTTGGAAGTATATATGTTGTCACACGAAGAAAAAATTATTTAAAGATTTATTTAATTTTTTTATTACATTACATATAATTACTAGTGACCCCATTCATCGGTATAAAGAATAAATGTTCTCAGATTACATAGGTCCAGCTTCTGCAGTTAAGCGATATCTGTATATAATTTACGTGTTACTAACTCGTACAAAAGTCTTTACTGAGTACACATGGCATGCAAATGTCCTTTCACTGAAGTCGTATGTCCCAATTTGACGAACCGCACATATTCTTGCATGTTATGTTGGATTGGTGTTTCACTTATTTCTATTCTCACACTTCAACGAGAAGACATCCTTGCACTGAGATTCACTGTATGTAGCACCCGTTAATATCTGATTGAACGGTAGCAATTAATCGTGTTAATGGTCCCGAAGAACTGTATTTCTAGAGCACAAAGGTACGTTGATACTGACCGAAATAAATCAAATGATTCCAACCGTAGTATAATGGCGACTGTTCAATCTGGACCAGCCGACTGTTCCAAGACAGAATTAAAACTGACTGACTTCTGATTGGTCCTCGATGCCATTCGAAAGTATTGATTTCTTTCCATTGAGGCCTTCACAGATGGCACGTCTTATCTTTGGTTCCGCATTTCTCCGGTAGACTGCGTCTTTGTGTTTGTACGTCGTGTCCTCGAGTAAATGTGAGGCAATATTTTCGATATATTTTGTTGACATTTGACATAGGACACCAATATGTTACCACAAGTTTGACGTGCGATCCGATTTCCACGCCTACCAAGCATTGCAAATAATGTATCAGAGATTTATATTCACATTTTTTGTGATGCGATTTATATTAATAAATGACGTACCATAGTTCACGTACGTTTATTCCGATCCTTTCGTTACATGATACTTATTTATAGTGAGTTTGATTGCGTCATCGTTACGCATGAATCTGCTACGTATTTGCGTCGACATCTACACTGCATCAATTTTGCAAGAAACAATTCTTGTGTAAACATTTTGTAGTTTTAGACGTCTTATCATGTATTACACGCATATAATCACTATTTGTGTCATATGGGGAATTTGTGAGCGCGTAATATCGTTTTTGGTAAGTGGTCGTGGCCGATTTTGAGCGTCCTCCACCTCACGACTTTAATGCCTTCGTGCGAATTTATAAAAAGCGATAAGGCAATATATAGTATGAATATCATTAACTTACCTGTGGCATGACGTCCATACAAAATTTCAACAATTTTTGAGCATCCATTCGCTTTTTCCAAAATTCGTGCGCACGCAGTCAAATTGCACTGACCGAGATTACCCCGCTTTGGTTGGTTTCGGTTAGGTTAGGTTAGGTTAGGTTAGGTTAGGTTAGTGGGGCACCTGCGCAGACGTTGTTGCTCAGTGCAGTCATATGACGTGCGCATGTGTGGGAACCTTGAGCTAGTTATGGTCAGTTTTAAATTATTTAACAACCAAAAATACGATTCCGTCACTTTAAAGAGAATATTATTTTCTCTGCTCCACTTTCATACCTAAATTAAACATTTTACAAGGATATTATATTGGACACATACTTTCAGTAATTGCAAGTACACCAATCACTTATCACTTAAATATAATCTTATAGAATATTTCATTTTGGAAGTATATATGTTGTCGCACGAAGTAAAATTTATTTAAAGATTTATTTAATTTTTTTATTACATTACATATAATTACTACAGTAACCCCATTCATAGGTATAAAGAATAAATGTTCTCAGATTACATAGGTCCAGCTTCTGCAGATAAGCGATATCTGTATATAATTTACGTGTTACTAACTCGTACAAAAGTGTTTACTGAGTACACATGGCATGCAAATGTCCTTTCACTGAAGTCGTATGTCCCAATTTGACGAACCGCACATATTCTTGCATGTTATGTTGGATTGGTGTTTCACTTATTTTTATTCTCACACTTCAACGAGAAGACATCCTTGCACTGAAATTCACTGTATGTAGCACCCGTTAATATCTGATTGAACGGTAGCAATTAATCGTGTTAATGGTCCCGAAGAACTGTATTTCTAGAGCACAAAGGTACGTTGATACTGACCGAAATAAATCAAATGATTCCAACCGTAGTATAATGGCGACTGTTCAATCTGGACCAGCCGACTGTTCCAAGCCAGAATCAAAACTGACTGACTTCTGATTGTTCCTCGATGCCATTCGAAAGTATTGATTTCTTTCCGTTGAGGCCTTCACAGATGGCACGTCTTATCTTTGGTTCCGCATTTCTCCGGTAGACTGCGTCTTTGTGTTTTTACGTCGTGTCCTCGAGTAAATGTGAGGCAATATTTTCGATATATTTTGTTGACATTTGACATAGGACACCAATATGTTACCACAAGTTTGACGTGCGATCCGAATTCCACGCCTACCAAGCATTGCAAATAATGTATCAGAGATTTATATTCACATTTTTTGTGAGGCGATTTATATTAATAAATGACGTACCATAGTTCACGTACGTTTATTCCGATTCTTTCGTTACATGATACTTATTTATAGTGAGTTAGATTGGGTCATCGTTACGCATGAATCTGCTACGTATTTGCGTCGATATCTACACTGCATCAATTTTACAAGAAACAATTCTTGTGTAAACATTTTGTAGTTTTAGACGTCTTATCATGTATTACACGCATATAATCACTATTTGTGTTATATGGGGAATGTGTGAGCGCGTAATATCGTTATTGGTAAGTGGTCGTTTCCGATTTTGCGCATCCTCCACCTCACGACTTTGATGCCTTCGTGCGAATTTATAAAAAGCGATAAGGCATTATATAGTATGAATATCATTAACTTACCTGTGGCATGACGTCCATACAAAATTTCAACAATTTTTGAGCATCCATTCGCTTTTTCCAAAATTCGTGCGCACGCAGTCAATTTGCACTGACCGAGATTACCCCGCTTTGGTTGGTTTCGGTTAGGTTAGGTTAGGTTAGGTTAGGTTAGTGGGGCACCTGCGCAGACGTTGTTGCGCAGTGCAATCATATGACGTGCGCATGTGATTGAACCTTGAGCTAGTTATGGTCAGTTTTAAATTATTTAACAACCAAAAATACGATTCCGTCACTTGAAAGAGAATATTATTTTCTGGGCTCCACTTTCATACCTAAATTAAACATTTTACAAGGATATTATATTGGACACATACTTTCAGTAATTGCAAGTACACCAATCACTTATCACTTAAATATAATCTTATAGAATATTTCATTTTGGAATTATATATGTTGTCACACGAAGAAATATTTATTTAAAGATTTATTTAATTTTTTTATTACATTACATATAATTACTACAGTGACCCCATTCATCGGTATAAAGAATAAATGTTCTCAGATTACATAGGTCCAGCTTCTGCAGATAAGCGATATCTGTATATGATTTAGGTGTTACTAACTCGTACAAAAGTCTTTACTGAGTACACATGGCATGCAAATGTCCTTTCACTGAAGTCGTATGTCCCAATTTGACGAACCGCACATATTCTTGCATGTTATGTTGGATTGGTGTTTCACTTATTTCTATTCTCACTCTTCAACGAGAAGACATCCTTGCACTGAGATTCACTGTATGTAGCACCCGTTAATATCTGATTGAACGGTAGCAATTAATCGTGTTAATGGTCCCGAAGAACTGTATTTCTAGAGCACAAAGGTACGTTGATACTGACCGAAATAAATCAAATGATTCCAACCGTAGTATAATGGCGACTGTTCAATCTGGACCAGCCGACTGTTCCAAGACAGAATCAAAACTGACTGACTTCTGATTGGTCCTCGATGCCATTCGAAAGTATTGATTTCTTTCCATTGAGACCTTTACAGATGGCACGTCCTATCTTTGGTTCCGCATTTCTCCGGTAGACTGCGTCTTTGTGTTTTTACGTCGTGTCCTCGAGTAATTGTGAGGCAATATTTTCGATATATTTTGTTGACATTTGACATAGGACACCAATATGTTACCACAAGTTTGACGTGCGATCCGAATTCCACGCCTACCAAGCATTGCAAATAATGTATCAGAGATTTATATTCACATTTTTTGTGAGGCGATTTATATTAATAAATGACGTACCATAGTTCATGTACGTTTATTCCGATTCTTTCGTTACATGATACTTATTTATAGTGAGTTGGATTGGGTCTAAGTTACGCATGAATCTGCTACGTATTTGCGTCGACATCTACACTGCATCAATTTTGCAAGAAACAATTCTTGTGTAAACATTTTGTAGTTTTAAACGTCGTATCATGTATTACACGCATATAATCACTATTTGTGTTATATGGGGAATGTGTGAGCGCGTAATATCGTTATTGGTAAGTGGTTGTGGCCGATTTTGCGCATCCTCCACCTCACGACTTTGATGCCTTCGTGCGAATTTATAAAAAGCGATAAGGCATTATATAGTATGAATATCATTAACTTACCTGTGGCATGACGTCCATACAAAATTTCAACAATTTTTGAGCATCCATTCGCTTTTTCCAAAATTCGTGCGCACGCAGTCAATTTGCACTGACCGAGATTACCCCGCTTTGGTTGGTTTCGGTTAGGTTAGGTTAGGTTAGGTTAGTGGGGCACCTGCGCAGACGTTGTTGCGCAGTGCAGTCATATGAAGTGCGCATGTGAGGGAACCTTGAGCTAGTTATGGTCAGTTTTAAATTATTTAACAACCAAAATTACGATTCCGTCACTTTAAAGAGAATATTATTTTCTGGGCTCCACTTTCATACCTAAATTAAACATTTTACAAGGATATTATCTTGGACACATACTTTCAGTAATTGCAAGTACACCAATCACTTATCACTTAAATATAATCTTATAGAATATTTCATTTTGGAAGTATATATATTGTCATACGAAGAAAAATTTATTTAAAGATTTATTTAATTTTTTTATTACATTACATATAATTACTACAGTGACCCCATTCATCGGTATAAAGAATAAATGTTCTCAGATTACATAGGTCCAGCTTCTGCAGATAAGCGACATCTGTATATGATTTACGTGTTACTAACTCGTACAAAAGTCTTTACTGAGTACACATGGCATGCAAATGTCCTTTCACTGAAGTCGTATGTCCCAATTTGACGAACCGCACATATTCTTGCATGTTATGTTGGATTGGTGTTTCACTTATTTCTATTCTCACACTTCAACGAGAAGACATCCTTGCACTGAGATTCACTGTATGTAGCACCCGTTAATATGTGATTGAACGGTAGCAATTAATCGTGTTAATGGTCCCGAAGAACTGTATTTCTTGAGCACAAGGTACGTTGATACTGACCGAAATAAATCAAATGATTCCAACCGTAGTATAATGGCGACTGTTCAATCTGGACCAGCCGACTGTTCCAAGACAGAATCAAAACTGACTGACTTCTGATTGGTCCTCGATGCCATTCGAAAGTATTGATTTCTTTCCATTGAGGCCTTCACAGATGGCACGTCTTATCTTTGGTTCCGCATTTCTCCGGTAGACTGCGTCTTTGTGGTTGTACGTCGTGTCCTCGAGTAAATGTGAGGCAATATTTTCGATATATTTTGTTGACATTTGACATAGGACACCAATATGTTACCACAAGTTTGACGTGCGATCCGAATTCCACGCCTACCAAGCATTGCAAATAATGTATCAGAGATTTATATTCACATTTTTTGTGAGGCGATTTATATTAATAAATGACGTACCATAGTTCACGTACGTTTATTCCGATTCTTTCGTTACATGATACTTATTTATAGTGAGTTGGATTGGGTCATCGTTACGCATGAATCTGCTACGTATTTGCGTCGACATCTACACTGCATCAATTTTGCAAGAAACAATTCTTGTGTAAACATTTTGTAGTTTTAGACGTCTTATCATGTATTACACGCATATAATCACTATTTGTGTTATATGGGGAATGTGTGAGCGCGTAATATCGTTATTGGTAAGTGGTCGTGGCCGATTTTGCGCATCCTCCACCTCACGACTTTGATGCCTTCGTGCGAATTTATAAAAAGCGATAAGGCATTATATAGTATGAATATCATTAACTTACCTGTGGCATGACGTCCATACAAAATTTTGACAATTTTTGAGCATCCATTCGCTTTTCCAAAATTCGTGCGCACGCAGTCAATTTGCACTGACCGAGATTACCCCGCTTTGGTTGGTTTCGGTTAGGTTAGGTTAGGTTAGGTTAGGTTAGGTTAGGTTAGTGGGGCATCTGCGCAGACGTTGTTGCGCAGTGCAGTCATATGACGTGCGCATGTGAGGGAACCTTGAGCTAGTTATGGTCAGTTTTAAATTATTTAACAACCAAAAATACGATTCCGTCACTTTAAAGAGAATATTATTTTCTGGGCTCCACTTTCATACCTAAATTAAACATTTTACAAGGATATTATATTGGACACATACTTTCATTAATTGCAAGTACACCAATCACTTATCACTTAAATATAATCTTATAGAATATTTCATTTTGGAAGTATATATTTTGTCACACGAAGAAAAATTTATTTAAAGATTTATTTAATTTTTTTATTACATTACATATAATTACTACAGTGACCCCATTCATCGGTATAAAGAATAAATGTTCTCAGATTACATAGGTCCAGCTTCTGCAGATAAGCGATATCTGTATATGATTTACGTGTTACTAACTCGTACAAAAGTCTTTACTGAGTACACATGGCATGCAAATGTCCTTTCACTGAAGTCGTATGTCCCAATTTGACGAACCGCACATATTCTTGCATGTTATGTTGGATTGGTGTTTCACTTATTTCTATTCTCACACTTCAACGAGAAGACATCCTTGCACTGAGATTCACTGTATGTAGCACCCGTTAATATCTGATTGAACGGTAGCAATTAATCGTGTTAATGGTCCCGAAGAACTGTATTTCTAGAGCACAAAGGTACGTTGATACTGACCGAAATAAATCAAATGATTCCAACCGTAGTATAATGGCGACTGTTCAATCTGGACCAGCCGACTGTTCCAAGACAGAATCAAAACTGACTGACTTCTGATTGGTCCTCGATGCCATTCGAAAGTATTGATTTCTTTCCATTGAGGCCTTCACAGATGGCACGTCTTATCTTTGGTTCCGCATTTCTCCGGTAGACTGCGTCTTTGTGTTTTTACGTCGTGTCCTCGAGTAAATGTGAGGCAATATTTTCGATATATTTTGTTGACATTTGACATAGGACACCAATATGTTACCACAAGTTTGACGTGCGATCCGAATTCCACGCCTACCAAGCATTGCAAATAATGTATCAGAGATTTATATTCACATTTTTTGTGAGGCGATTTATATTAATAAATGACGTACCATAGTTCACGTACGTTTATTCTGATTCTTTCGTTACATGATACTTATTTATAGTGAGTTGGATTGGGTCATCGTTACGCATGAATATGCTACGTATTTGCGTCGACATCTACACTGCATCAATTTTGCAAGAAACAATTCTTGTGTAAACATTTTGTAGTTATAGACGTCTTATCATGTATTACACACATATAATCACTATTTGTGTTATATGGGGAATGTGTGAGCGCGTAATATCGTTATTGGTAAGTGGTCGTGGCCGATTTTGCGCTACCTCCACCTCACGACTTTGATGCCTTCGTGCGAATTTATAAAAAGCGATAAGGCATTATATAGTATGAATATCATTAACTTACCTGTGGCATGACGTCCATACAAAATTTTGACAATTTTTGAGCATCCATTCGCTTTTTCCAAAATTCGTGCGCACGCAGTCAATTTGCACTGACCGAGATAACCCCCCTTTGGTTGGTTTCGGTTAGGTTAGGTTAGGTTAGGTTAGGTTAGGTTAGGTTAGTGGGGCACCTGCGCAGACGTTGTTGCGCAGTGCAGTCATATGACGTGCGCATGTGAGGGAACCTTGAGCTAGTTATGGTCAGTTTTAAATTATTTAACAACCAAAAATACGATTCCGTCACTTTAAAGAGAATATTATTTTCTGGGCTCCAATTTCATACCTAAATTAAACATTTTACAAGGATATTATATTGGACACATACTTTCAGTAATTGCAAGTACACCAATCACTTATCACTTAAATATAATCTTATAGAATATTTCATTTTGGGAGTATATATGTTGTCACACGAAGAAAAATTTATTTAAAGATTTATTTAATTTCTTTATTACATTACATATAATTACTACAGTGACCCCATTCATCGGTATAAAGAATAAATGTTCTCAGATTACATAGGTCCAGCTTCTGCAGATAAGCGATATCTGTATATGATTTAAGTGTTACTAACTCGTACAAAAGTCTTTACTGAGTACACATGGCATGCAAATGTCCTTTCACTGAAGTCGTATGTCCCAATTTGACGAACCGCACATATTCTTGCATGTTATGTTGGATTGGTGTTTCACTTATTTCTATTCTCACACTTCAACGAGAAGACATCCTTGCACTGAGATTCACTGTATGTAGCACCCGTTAATATCTGATTGAACGGTAGCAATTAATCGTGTTAATGGTCCCGAAGAACTGTATTTCTAGAGCACAAAGGTACGTTGATACTGACCGAAATAAATCAAATGATTCCAACCGTAGTATAATGGCGACTGTTCAATCTGGACCAGCCGACTGTTCCAAGACAGAATCAAAACTGACTGACTTCTGATTGGTCCTCGATGCCATTCGAAAGTATTGATTTCTTTCCATTGAGAACTTCACAGATGGCACGTCTTATCTTTGGTTCCGCATTTCTCCGGTAGACTGCGTCTTTGTGTTTTTACGTCGTGTCCTCGAGTAAATGTGAGGCAATATTTTCGATATATTTTGTTGACATTTGACATAGGACACCAATATGTTACCACAAGTTTGACGTGCGATCCGAATTCCACGCCTACTAAGCATTGCAAATAATGTATCAGAGATTTATATTCACATTTTTTGTGAGGCGATTTATATTAATAAATGACGTACCATAGTTTACGTACGTTTATTCCGATTCTTTCGTTACATGATACTTATTTATAGTGAGTTGGATTGGGTCATCGTTACGCATGAATCTGCTACGTATTTGCGTCGACATCTACACTGCATCAATTTTGCAAGAAACAATTCTTGTGTAAACATTTTGTAGTTTTAGACGTCTTATCATGTATTACACGCATATAATCACTATTTGTGTTATATGGGGAATGTTTGAGCGCGTAATATCGTTATTGGTAAGTGGTCGTGGCCGATTTTGCGCATCCTCCACCTCACGACTTTGATGCCTTCGTGCGAATTTATAAAAAGCGATAAGGCATTATATAGTATGAATATCATTAACTTACCTGTGGCATGACGTCCATACAAAATTTTGACAATTTTTTAGCATCCATTCGCTTTCTCCAAAATTCGTGCGCACGCAGTCAATTTGCACTGACCGAGATTACCCCGCTTTGGTTGGTTTCGGTTAGGTTAGGTTAGGTTAGGTTAGGTTAGGTTAGTGGGGCACCTGCGCAGACGTTGTTGCGCAGTGCAGTCATATGACGTGCGCATGTGAGGGAACCTTGAGCTAGTTATGGTCAGTTTTAAATTATTTAACAACCAAAAATACGATTCCGTCACTTTAAAGAGAATATTATTTTCTGGGCTCCACTTTCATACCTAAATTAAACATTTTACAAGGATATTATATTGGACACATACTTTCAGTAATTGCAAGTACACCAATCACTTATCACTTAAATATAATCTTATAGAATATTTCATTTTGGAAGTATATATGTTGTCACACGAAGAAAAATTTATTTAAAGATTTATTTAATTTTTTTATTACATTACATATAATTACTACAGTGACCCCATTCATCGGTATAAAGAATAAATGTTCTCAGATTACATAGGTCCAGCTTCTGCAGATAAGCGATATCTGTATATGATTTAAGTGTTACTAATTCGTACAAAAGTCTTTACTGAGTACACATGGCATGCAAATGTCCTTTCACTGAAGTCGTATGTCCCAATTTGACGAACCGCACATATTCTTGCATGTTATGTTGGATTGGTGTTTCACTTATTTCTATTCTCACACTTCAACGAGAAGACATCCTTGCACTGAGATTCACTGTATGTAGCACCCGTTAATATCTGATTGAACGGTAGCAATTAATCGTGTTAATGGTCCCGAAGAACTGTATTTCTAGAGCACAAAGGTACGTTGATACTGACCGAAATAAATCAAATGATTCCAACCGTAGTAAAATGGCGACTGTTCAATCTGGACCAGCCGACTTTTCCAAGACAGAATCAAAACTGACTGACTTCTGATTGGTCCTCGATGCCATTCGAAAGTATTGATTTCTTTCCATTGAGGCCTTCACAGATGGCACGTCTTATCTTTGGTTCCGCATTTCTCCGGTAGACTGCGTCTTTGTGTTTTTACGTCGTGTCCTCCAGTAAATGTGAGGCAATATTTTCGATATATTTTGTTGACATTTGACATAGGACACCAATATGTTACCACAAGTTTGACGTGCGATCCGAATTCCACGCCTACCAAGCATTGCAAGTAATGTATCAGAGATTTATATTCACATTTTTTGTGAGGCGATTTATATTAATAAATGACGTACCATAGTTTACGTACGTTTATTCCGATTCTTTCGTTACATGATACTTATTTATAGTGAGTTGGATTGGGTCATCGTTACGCATGAATCTGCTACGTATTTGCGTCGACATCTACACTGCATCAATTTTGCAAGAAACAATTCTTGTGTAAACATTTTGTAGTTTTAGACGTCTTATCATGTATTACACGCATATAATCACTATTTGTGTTATATGGGGAATGTGTGAGCGCGTAATATCGTTATTGGTAAGTGGTCGTGGCCGATTTTGCGCATCCTCCACCTCACGACTTTGATGCCTTCGTGCGTATTTATAAAACGCGATAAGGCATTATATAGTATGAATATCATTAACTTACCTGTGGCATGACGTCCATACAAAATTTCAACAATTTTTGAGCATCCATTCGCTTTTTCCAAAATTCGTGCGCACGCAGTCAATTTGCACTGACCGAGATTACCCCGCTTTGGTTGGTTTCGGTTAGGTTAGGTTAGGTTAGGTTAGTGGGGTACCTGCGCAGACGTTGTTGCGCAGTGCAGTCATATAACGTGCGCATGTGAGGGAACCTTGAGCTAGTTATAGTCAGTTTTAAATTATTTAACAACCAAAAATACGATTCCGTCACTTTAAAGGGAATATTATTTTCTGGGCTCCACTTTCATACCTAAATTAAACATTTTACAAGGATATTATATTGGACACATACTTTCAGTAATTGCAAGTACACCAATCACTTATCACTTAAATATAATCTTATAGAATATTTCATTTTGGAAGTATATATGTTGTCACACGAAGAAAAATTTATTTAAAGATTTATTTAATTTTTTTATTACATTACATATAATTACTACAGTGACCCCATTCATCGGTATAAAGAATAAATGTTCTCAGATTACATAGGTCCAGCTTCTGCAGATAAGCGATATCTGTATATGATTTACGTGTTACTAACTCGTACAAAAGTCTTTACTGAGTACACATGGCATGCAAATGTCCTTTCACTGAAGTCGTATGTCCCAATTTGACGAACCGCACATATTCTTGCATGTTATGTTGGATTGGTGTTTCACTTATTTCTATTCTCACACTTCAACGAGAAGACATCCTTGCACTGAGATTCACTGTATGTAGCACCCGTTAATATCTGATTGAACGGTAGCAATTAATCGTGTTAATGGTCCCGAAGAACTGTATTTCTAGAGCACAAAGGTACGTTGATACTGACCGAAATAAGTCAAATGATTCCAACCGTAGTATAATGGCGACTGTTCAATCTGGACCAGCCGACTGTTCCAAGACAGAATCAAAACTGACTGACTTCTGATTGGTCCTCGATGCCATTCGAAAGTATTGATTTCTTTCCATTGAGGCCTTCACAGATGGCACGTCTTATCTTTGGTTCCACATTTCTCCGGTAGACTGCGTCTTTGTGTTTTTACGTCGTGTCCTCCAGTAAATGTGAGGCAATATTTTCGATATATTTTGTTGACATTTGACATAGGACACCAATATGTTACCACAAGTTTGACGTGCGATCCGTATTCCACGCCTACCAAGCATTGCAAATAATGTATCAGAGATTTATATTCACATTTTTTGTGAGGCGATTTATATTAATAAATGACGTACCATAGTTTACGTACGTTTATTCCGATTCTTTCGTTACATGATACTTATTTATAGTGAGTTGGATTGGGTCATCGTTACGCATGAATCTGCTACGTATTTGCGTCGACATCTACACTGCATCAATTTTGCAAGAAACAATTCTTGTGTAAACATTTTGTAGTTTTAGACGTCTTATCATGTATTACACGCATATAATCACTATTTGTGTTATATGGGGAATGTGTGAGCGCGTAATATCGTTATTGATAAGTGGTCGTGGCCGATTTTGCGCATCCTCCACCTCACGACTTTGATGCCTTCGTGCGTATTTATAAAACGCGATAAGGCATTATATAGTATGAATATCATTAACTTACCTGTGGCATGACGTCCATACAAAATTTCAACAATTTTTGAGCATCCATTCGCTTTTTCCAAAATTCGTGAGCACGCAGTCAATTTGCACTGACCGAGATTACCCCGCTTTGGTTGGTTTCGTTTAGGTTAGGTTAGGTTAGGTTAGGTTAGTGGGGTACCTGCGCAGACGTTGTTGCGCAGTACAGTCATATAACGTGCGCATTTGAGGGAACCTTGAGCTAGTTATGGTCAGTTTTAAATTATTTAACAACCAAAAATACGATTCCGTCACTTTAAAGAGAATATTATTTTCTGGGCTCCACTTTCATACCTAAATTAAACATTTTACAAGGATATTATATTGGACACATACTTTCAGTAATTGCAAGTACACCAATCACTTATCACTTAAATATAATCTTATAGAATATTTCATTTTGGAAGTATATATGTTGTCACACGAAGAAAAATTTATTTAAAGATTTATTTAATTTTTTTATTACATTACATATAATTACTACAGTGACCCCATTCATCGGTATAAAGAATAAATGTTCTCAGATTACATAGGTCCAGCTTCTGCAGATAAGCGATATTTGTATATGATTTACGTGTTACTAACTCGTACAAAAGTCTTTACTGAGTACACATGGCATGCAAATGTCCTTTCACTGAAGTCGTATGTCCCAATTTGACGAACCGCACATATTCTTGCATGTTATGTTGGATTGGTGTTTCACTTATTTCTATTCTCACACTTCAACGAGAAGACATCCTTGCACTGAGATTCACTGTATGTAGCACCCGTTAATATCTGATTGAACGGTAGCAATTAATCGTGTTAATGGTCCCGAAGAACTGTATTTCTAGAGCACAAAGGTACGTTGATACTGACCGAAATAAATCAAATGATTCCAACCGTAGTATAATGGCGACTGTTCAATCTGGACCAGCCGACTGTTCCAAGACAGAATCAAAACTGACTGACTTCTGATTGGTCCTCGATGCCATTCGAAAGTATTGATTTCTTTCCATTGAGGCCTTCACAGATGGCACGTCTTATCTTTGGTTCCGCATTTCTCCGGTAGACTGCGTCTTTGTGTTTTTACGTCGTGTCCTCCAGTAAATGTGAGGCAATATTTTCGATATATTTTGTTGACATTTGACATAGGACACCAATATGTTACCACAAGTTTGACGTGCGATCCGAATTCCACGCCTACCAAGCATTGCAAGTAATGTATCAGAGATTTATATTCACATTTTTTGTGAGGCGATTTATATTAATAAATGACGTACCATAGTTTACGTACGTTTATTCCGATTCTTTCGTTACATGATACTTATTTATAGTGAGTTGGATTGGGTCATCGTTACGCATGAATCTGCTACGTATTTGCGTCGACATCTACACTGCATCAATTTTGCAAGAAACAATTCTTGTGTAAACATTTTGTAGTTTTAGACGTCTTATCATGTATTACACGCATATAATCACTATTTGTGTTATATGGGGAATGTGTGAGCGCGTAATATCGTTATTGGTAAGTGGTCGTGGCCGATTTTGCGCATCCTCCACCTCACGACTTTGATGCCTTCGTGCGTATTTATAAAACGCGATAAGGCATTATATAGTATGAATATCATTAACTTACCTGTGGCATGACGTCCATACAAAATTTCAACAATTTTTGAGCATCCATTCGCTTTTTCCAAAATTCGTGCGCACGCAGTCAATTTGCACTGACCGAGATTACCCCGCTTTGGTTGGTTTCGGTTAGGTTAGGTTAGGTTAGGTTAGTGGGGTACCTGCGCAGACGTTGTTGCGCAGTGCAGTCATATAACGTGCGCATGTGAGGGAACCTTGAGCTAGTTATAGTCAGTTTTAAATTATTTAACAACCAAAAATACGATTCCGTCACTTTAAAGGGAATATTATTTTCTGGGCTCCACTTTCATACCTAAATTAAACATTTTACAAGGATATTATATTGGACACATACTTTCAGTAATTGCAAGTACACCAATCACTTATCACTTAAATATAATCTTATAGAATATTTCATTTTGGAAGTATATATGTTGTCACACGAAGAAAAATTTATTTAAAGATTTATTTAATTTTTTTATTACATTACATATAATTACTACAGTGACCCCATTCATCGGTATAAAGAATAAATGTTCTCAGATTACATAGGTCCAGCTTCTGCAGATAAGCGATATCTGTATATGATTTACGTGTTACTAACTCGTACAAAAGTCTTTACTGAGTACACATGGCATGCAAATGTCCTTTCACTGAAGTCGTATGTCCCAATTTGACGAACCGCACATATTCTTGCATGTTATGTTGGATTGGTGTTTCACTTATTTCTATTCTCACACTTCAACGAGAAGACATCCTTGCACTGAGATTCACTGTATGTAGCACCCGTTAATATCTGATTGAACGGTAGCAATTAATCGTGTTAATGGTCCCGAAGAACTGTATTTCTAGAGCACAAAGGTACGTTGATACTGACCGAAATAAGTCAAATGATTCCAACCGTAGTATAATGGCGACTGTTCAATCTGGACCAGCCGACTGTTCCAAGACAGAATCAAAACTGACTGACTTCTGATTGGTCCTCGATGCCATTCGAAAGTATTGATTTCTTTCCATTGAGGCCTTCACAGATGGCACGTCTTATCTTTGGTTCCACATTTCTCCGGTAGACTGCGTCTTTGTGTTTTTACGTCGTGTCCTCCAGTAAATGTGAGGCAATATTTTCGATATATTTTGTTGACATTTGACATAGGACACCAATATGTTACCACAAGTTTGACGTGCGATCCGTATTCCACGCCTACCAAGCATTGCAAATAATGTATCAGAGATTTATATTCACATTTTTTGTGAGGCGATTTATATTAATAAATGACGTACCATAGTTTACGTACGTTTATTCCGATTCTTTCGTTACATGATACTTATTTATAGTGAGTTGGATTGGGTCATCGTTACGCATGAATCTGCTACGTATTTGCGTCGACATCTACACTGCATCAATTTTGCAAGAAACAATTCTTGTGTAAACATTTTGTAGTTTTAGACGTCTTATCATGTATTACACGCATATAATCACTATTTGTGTTATATGGGGAATGTGTGAGCGCGTAATATCGTTATTGATAAGTGGTCGTGGCCGATTTTGCGCATCCTCCACCTCACGACTTTGATGCCTTCGTGCGTATTTATAAAACGCGATAAGGCATTATATAGTATGAATATCATTAACTTACCTGTGGCATGACGTCCATACAAAATTTCAACAATTTTTGAGCATCCATTCGCTTTTTCCAAAATTCGTGAGCACGCAGTCAATTTGCACTGACCGAGATTACCCCGCTTTGGTTGGTTTCGTTTAGGTTAGGTTAGGTTAGGTTAGGTTAGTGGGGTACCTGCGCAGACGTTGTTGCGCAGTACAGTCATATAACGTGCGCATTTGAGGGAACCTTGAGCTAGTTATGGTCAGTTTTAAATTATTTAACAACCAAAAATACGATTCCGTCACTTTAAAGAGAATATTATTTTCTGGGCTCCACTTTCATACCTAAATTAAACATTTTACAAGGATATTATATTGGACACATACTTTCAGTAATTGCAAGTACACCAATCACTTATCACTTAAATATAATCTTATAGAATATTTCATTTTGGAAGTATATATGTTGTCACACGAAGAAAAATTTATTTAAAGATTTATTTAATTTTTTTATTACATTACATATAATTACTACAGTGACCCCATTCATCGGTATAAAGAATAAATGTTCTCAGATTACATAGGTCCAGCTTCTGCAGATAAGCGATATTTGTATATGATTTACGTGTTACTAACTCGTACAAAAGTCTTTACTGAGTACACATGGCATGCAAATGTCCTTTCACTGAAGTCGTATGTCCCAATTTGACGAACCGCACATATTCTTGCATGTTATGTTGGATTGGTGTTTCACTTATTTCTATTCTCACACTTCAACGAGAAGACATCCTTGCACTGAGATTCACTGTATGTAGCACCCGTTAATATCTGATTGAACGGTAGCAATTAATCGTGTTAATGGTCCCGAAGAACTGTATTTCTAGAGCACAAAGGTACGTTGATACTGACCGAAATAAATCAAATGATTCCAACCGTAGTATAATGGCGACTGTTCAATCTGGACCAGCCGACTGTTCCAAGACAGAATCAAAACTGACTGACTTCTGATTGGTCCTCGATGCCATTCGAAAGTATTGATTTCTTTCCATTGAGGCCTTCACAGATGGCACGTCTTATCTTTGGTTCCGCATTTCTCCGGTAGACTGCGTCTTTGTGTTTTTACGTCGTGTCCTCGAGTAAATGTGAGGCAATATTTTCGATATATTTTGTTGACATTTGACATAGGACACCAATATGTTACCACAAGTTTGACGTGCGATCCGAATTCCACGCCTACCAAGCATTGCAAATAATGTATCAGAGATTTATATTCACATTTTTTGTGAGGCGATTTATATTAATAAATGACGTACCATAGTTCACGTACGTTTATTCCGATTCTTTCGTTACATGATACTTATTTATAGTGAGTTGGATTGGGTCATCGTTACGCATGAATCTGCTACGTATTTGCGTCGACATCTACACTGCATCAATTTTGCAAGAAACAATTCTTGTGTAAACATTTTGTAGTTTTAGACGTCTTATCATGTATTACACGCATATAATCACTATTTGTGTTATATGGGGAATGTGTGAGCGCGTAATATCGTTATTGGTAAGTGGTCGTGGCCGATTTTGCGCATCCTCCACCTCACGACTTTGATGCCTTCGTGCGAATTTATAAAAAGCGATAAGGCATTATATAGTATGAATATCATTAACTTACCTGTGGCATGACGTCCATACAAAATTTAGACAATTTTTGAGCATCCATTCGCTTTTTCCAAAATTCGTGCGCACGCAGTCAATTTGCACTGACCGAGATTACCCCGCTTTGGTTGGTTTCGGTTAGGTTAGGTTAGGTTAGGTTAGTGGGGTACCTGCGCAGACGTTGTTGCGCAGTGCAGTCATATAACGTGCGCATGTGAGGGAACCTTGAGCTAGTTATGGTCAGTTTTAAATTATTTAACAACCAAAAATACGATTCCGTCACTTTAAAGAGAATATTATTTTCTGGGCTCCACTTTCATACCTAAATTAAACACTTTACAAGGATATTATATTGGACACATACTTTCAGTAATTGCAAGTACACCAATCACTTATCACTTAAATATAATCTTATAGAATATTTCATTTTGGAAGTATATATGTTGTCACACGAAGAAAAATTTATTTAAAGATTTATTTAATTTTTTTATTACATTACATATAATTACTACAGTGACCCCATTCATCGGTATAAAGAATAAATGTTCTCAGATTACATAGGTCCAGCTTCTGCAGATAAGTGATATCTGTATATGATTTACGTGTTACTAACTCGTACAAAAGTCTTTACTGAGTACACATGGCATGCAAATGTCCTTTCACTGAAGTCGTATGTCCCAATTTGACGAACCGCACATATTCTTGCATGTTATGTTGGATTGGTGTTTCACTTATTTCTATTCTCACACTTCTACGAGAAGACATCCTTGCACTGAGATTCACTGTATGTAGCACCCGTTAATATCTGATTGAACGGTAGCAATTAATCGTGTTAATGGTCCCGAAGAACTGTATTTCTAGAGCACAAAGGTACGTTGATACTGACCGAAATAAATCAAATGATTCCAACCGTAGTATAATGGCGACTGTTCAATCTGGACCAGCCGACTGTTCCAAGACAGAATCAAAACTGACTGACTTCTGATTGGTCCTTGATGCCATTCGAAAGTATTGATTTCTTTCCATTGAGGCCTTCACAGATGGCACGTCTTATCTTTGGTTCCGCATTTCTCCGGTAGACTGCGTTTTTGTGTTTTTACGTCGTGTCCTCCAGTAAATGTGAGGCAATATTTTCGATATATTTTGTTGACATTTGACATAGGACACCAATATGTTACCACAAGTTTGACGTGCGATCCGAATTCCACGCCTACCAAGCATTGCAAATAATGTATCAGAGATTTATATTCACATTTTTTGTGAGGCGATTTATATTAATAAATGACGTACCATAGTTTACGTACGTTTATTCCGATTCTTTCGTTACATGATACTTATTTATAGTGAGTTGGATTGGGTCATCGTTACGCATGAATCTGCTACGTATTTGCGTCGACATCTACACTGCATCAATTTTGCAAGAAACAATTCTTGTGTAAACATTTTCTAGTTTTAGACGTCTTATCATGTATTACACGCATATAATCACTATTTGTGTTATATGGGGAATGTGTGAGCGCGTAATATCGTTATTGGTAAGTGGTCGTGGCCGATTTTGCGCATCCTCCACCTCACGACTTTGATGCCTTCGTGCGTATTTATAAAAAGCGATAAGGCATTATATAGTATGAATATCATTAACTTACCTGTGGCATGACGTCCATACAAAATTTCAACAATTTTTGAGCATCCATTCGCTTTTTCCAAAATTCGTGCGCACGCAGTCAATTTGCACTGACCGAGATTACCCCGCTTTGGTTGGTTTCGGTTAGGTTAGGTTAGGTTAGGTTAGGTTAGTGGGGTACCTGCGCAGACGTTGTTGCGCAGTGCAGTCATATAACGTGCGCATGTGAGGGAACCTTGAGCTAGTTATGGTCAGTTTTAAATTATTTAACAACCAAAAATACGATTCCGTCACTTTAAAGAGAATATTATTTTCTGGGCTCCACTTTCATACCTAAATTAAACATTTTACAAGGATATTATATTGGACACATACTTTCAGTAATTGCAAGTACACCAATCACTTATCACTTAAATATAATCTTATAGAATATTTCATTTTGGAAGTATATATGTTGTCACACGAAGAAAAATTTATTTAAAGATTTATTTAATTTTTTTATTACATTACATATAATTACTACAGTGACCCCATTCATCGGTATAAAGAATAAATGTTCTCAGATTACATAGGTCCAGCTTCTGCAGATAAGCGATATCTGTATATGATTTACGTATTACTAACTCGTACAAAAGTCTTTACTGAGTACACATGGCATGCAAATGTCCTTTCACTGAAGTCGTATGTCCCAATTTGACGAACCGCACATATTGTTGCATGTTATGTTGGATTGGTGTTTCACTTATTTCTATTCTCACACTTCAACGAGAAGACATCCTTGCACTGAGATTCACTGTATGTAGCACCCGTTAATATCTGATTGAACGGTAGCAATTAATCGTGTTAATGGTCCCGAAGAACTGTATTTCTAGAGCACAAAGGTACGTTGATACTGACCGAAATAAATCAAATGATTCCAACCGTAGTATAATGGCGACTGTTCAATCTGGACCAGCCGACTGTTCCAAGACAGAATCAAAACTGACTGACTTCTGATTGGTCCTCGATGCCATTCGAAAGTATTGATTTCTTTCCATTGAGGCCTTCACAGATGGCACGTCTTATCTTTGGTTCCGCATTTCTCCGGTTGACTGCGTCTTTGTGTTTTTACGTCGTGTCCTCCAGTAAATGTGAGGCAATATTTTCGATATATTTTGTTGACATTTGACATAGGACACCAATATGTTACGACAAGTTTGACGTGCGATCCGAATTCCACGCCTACCAAGCATTGCAAATAATGTATCAGAGATTTATATTCACATTTTTTGTGAGGCGATTTATATTAATAAATGACGTACCATAGTTTACGTACGTTTATTCCGATTCTTTCGTTACATGATACTTATTTATAGTGAGTTGGATTGGGTCATCGTTACGCATGAATCTGCTACGTATTTGCGTCGACATCTACACTGCATCAATTTTGCAAGAAACAATTCTTGTGTAAACATTTTGTAGTTTTAGACGTCTTATCATGTATTACACGCATATAATCACTATTTGTGTTATATGGGGAATGTGTGAGCGCGTAATATCGTTATTGGTAAGTGGTCGTGGCCGATTTTGCGCATCCTCCACCTCACGACTTTGATGCCTTCGTGCGTATTTATAAAAAGCGATAAGGCATTATATAGTATGAATATCATTAACTTACCTGTGGCATGACGTCCATACAAAATTTCAACAATTTTTGAGCATCCATTCGCTTTTTCCAAAATTCGTGCGCACGCAGTCAATTTGCACTGACCGAGATTACCCCGCTTTGGTTGGTTTCGGTTAGGTTAGGTTAGGTTAGGTTAGGTTAGTGGGGTACCTGCGCAGACGTTGTTGCGCAGTGCAGTCATATAACGTGCGCATGTGAGGGAACCTTGAGCTAGTTATGGTCAGTTTTAAATTATTTAACAACCAAAAATACGATTCCGTCACTTTAAAGAGAATATTATTTTCTGGGCTCCACTTTCATACCTAAATTAAACATTTTACAAGGATATTATATTGGACACATACTTTCAGTAATTGCAAGTACACCAATCACTTATCACTTAAATATAATCTTATAGAATATTTCATTTTGGAAGTATATATGTTGTCACACGAAAAAAAATTTATTTAAAGATTTATTTAATTTTTTTATTACATTACATATAATTACTACAGTGACCCCATTCATCGGTATAAAGAATAAATGTTCTCAGATTACATAGGTCCAGCTTCTGCAGATAAGCGATATCTGTATATGATTTACGTGTTACTAACTCGTACAAAAGTCTTTACTGAGTACACATGGCATGCAAATGTCCTTTCACTGAAGTCGTATGTCCCAATTTGACGAACCGCACATATTGTTGCATGTTATGTTGGATTGGTGTTTCACTTATTTCTATTCTCACACTTCAACGAGAAGACATCCTTGCACTGAGATTCACTGTATGTAGCACCCGTTAATATCTGATTGAACGGTAGCAATTAATCGTGTTAATGGTCCCGAAGAACTGTATTTCTAGAGCACAAAGGTACGTTGATACTGACCGAAATAAATCAAATGATTCCAACCGTAGTATAATGGCGACTGTTCAATCTGGACCAGCCGACTTTTCCAAGACAGAATCAAAACTGACTGACTTCTGATTGGTCCTCGATGCCATTCGAAAGTATTGATTTCTTTCCATTGAGGCCTTTACAGATGGCACGTCTTATCTTTGGTTCCGCATTTCTCCGGTAGACTGCGTCTTTGTGTTTTTACGTCGTGTCCTCCAGTAAATGTGAGGCAATATTTTCGATATATTTTGTTGACATTTGACATAGGACACCAATATGTTACCACAAGTTTGACGTGCGATCCGAATTCCACGCCTACCAAGCATTGCAAATAATGTATCAGAGATTTATATTCACATTTTTTGTGAGGCGATTTATATTAATAAATGACGTACCATAGTTCACGTACGTTTATTCCGATTCTTTCGTTACATGATACTTATTTATAGTGAGTTGGATTGGGTCATCGTTACGCATGAATCTGCTACGTATTTGCGTCGACATCTACACTGCATCAATTTTGCAAGAAACAATTCTTGTGTAAACATTTTGTAGTTTTAGACGTCTTATCATGTATTACACGCATATAATCACTATTTGTGTTATATGGGGAATGTGTGAGCGCGTAATATCGTTATTGGTAAGTGGTCGTGGCCGATTTTGCGCATCCTCCACCTCACGACTTTGATGCCTTCGTGCGAATTTATAAAAAGCGATAAGGCATTATATAGTATGAATATCATTAACTTACCTGTGGCATGACGTCCATACAAAATTTTGACAATTTTTGAGCATCCATTCGCTTTTTCCAAAATTCGTGCGCACGCAGTCAATTTGCACTGACCGAGATAACCCCCCTTTTGTTGGTTTCGGTTAGGTTAGGTTAGGTTAGGTTAGGTTAGTGGGGCACCTGCGCAGACGTTGTTGCGCAGTACAGTCATATGACGTGCGCATGTGAGGGAACCTTGAGCTAGTTATGGTCAGTTTTAAATTATTTAACAACCAAAATTACGATTCCGTCACTTTAAAGAGAATATTATTTTCTGGGCTCCACTTTCATACCTAAATTAAACATTTTACAAGGATATTATATTGGACACATACTTTCAGTAATTGCAAGTACACCAATCACTTATCACTTAAATATAATCTTATAGAATATTTCATTTTGGAAGTATATATGTTGTCACACGAAGAAAAATTTATTTAAAGATTTATTTAATTTTTTTATTACATTACATATAATTACTACAGTGACCCCATTCATCGGTATAAAGAATAAATGTTCTCAGATTACATAGGTCCAGCTTCTGCAGATAAGCGATATCTGTATATGATTTACGTGTTACTAACTCGTACAAAAGACTTTACTGAGTACACATGGCATGCAAATGTCCTTTCACTGAAGTCGTATGTCCCAATTTGACGAACCGCACATATTCTTGCATGTTATGTTGGATTGGTGTTTCACTTATTTCTATTCTCACACTTCAACGAGAAGACATCCTTGCACTGAGATTCACTGTATGTAGCACCCGTTAATATCTGATTGAACGGTAGCAATTAATCGTGTTAATGGTCCCGAAGAACTGTATTTCTAGAGCACAAAGGTACGTTGATACTGACCGAAATAAATCAAATGATTCCAACCGTAGTATAATGGCGACTGTTCAATCTGGACCAGCCGACTGTTCCAAGACAGAATCAAAACTGACTGACTTCTGATTGGTCCTCGATGCCATTCGAAAGTATTGATTTCTTTCCATTGAGGCCTTCACAGATGGCACGTCTTATCTTTGGTTCCGCATTTCTCCGGTAGACTGCGTCTTTGTGTTTTTACGTCGTGTCCTCCAGTAAATGTGAGGCAATATTTTCGATATATTTTGTTGACATTTGACATAGGACACCAATATGTTACGACAAGTTTGACGTGCGATCCGAATTCCACGCCTACCAAGCATTGCAAATAATGTATCAGAGATTTATATTCACATTTTTTGTGAGGCGATTTATATTAATAAATGACGTACCATAGTTTACGTACGTTTATTCCGATTCTTTCGTTACATGATACTTATTTATAGTGAGTTGGATTGGGTCATCGTTACGCATGAATCTGCTACGTATTTGCGTCGACATCTACACTGCATCAATTTTGCAAGAAACAATTCTTGTGTAAACATTTTGTAGTTTTAGACGTCTTATCATGTATTACACGCATATAATCACTATTTGTGTTATATGGGGAATGTGTGAGCGCGTAATATCGTTATTGGTAAGTGGTCGTGGCCGATTTTGCGCATCCTCCACCTCACGACTTTGATGCCTTCGTGCGTATTTATAAAAAGCGATAAGGCATTATATAGTATGAATATCATTAACTTACCTGTGCCATGACGTCCATACAAAATTTCAACAATTTTTGAGCATCCATTCGCTTTTTCCAAAATTCGTGCGCACGCAGTCAATTTGCACTGACCGAGATTACCCCGCTTTGGTTGGTTTCGGTTAGGTTAGGTTAGGTTAGGTTAGGTTAGTGGGGTACCTGCGCAGACGTTGTTGCGCAGTGCAGTCATATAACGTGCGCATGTGAGGGAACCTTGAGCTAGTTATGGTCAGTTTTAAATTATTTAACAACCAAAAATACGATTCCGTCACTTTAAAGAGAATATTATTTTCTGGGCTCCACTTTCATACCTAAATTAAACATTTTACAAGGATATTATATTGGACACATACTTTCAGTAATTGCAAGTACACCAATCACTTATCACTTAAATATAATCTTATAGAATATTTCATTTTGGAAGTATATATGTTGTCACACGAAGAAAAATTTATTTAAAGATTTATTTAATTTTTTTATTACATTACATATAATTACTACAGTGACCCCATTCATCGGTATAAAGAATAAATGTTCTCAGATTACATAGGTCCAGCTTCTGCAGATAAGCGATATCTGTATATGATTTACGTGTTACTAACTCGTACAAAAGTCTTTACTGAGTACACATGGCATGCAAATGTCCTTTCACTGAAGTCGTATGTCCCAATTTGACGAACCGCACATATTCTTGCATGTTATGTTGGATTGGTGTTTCACTTATTTCTATTCTCACACTTCAACGAGAAGACATCCTTGCACTGAGATTCACTGTATGTAGCACCCGTTAATATCTGATTGAACGGTAGCAATTAATCGTGTTAATGGTCCCGAAGAACTGTATTTCTAGAGCACAAAGGTACGTTGATACTGACCGAAATAAATCAAATGATTCCAACCGTAGTATAATGGCGACTGTTCAATCTGGACCAGCCGACTTTTCCAAGACAGAATCAAAACTGACTGACTTCTGATTGGTCCTCGATGCCATTCGAAAGTATTGATTTCTTTCCATTGAGGCCTTTACAGATGGCACGTCTTATCTTTGGTTCCGCATTTCTCCGGTAGACTGCGTCTTTGTGTTTTTACGTCGTGTCCTCCAGTAAATGTGAGGCAATATTTTCGATATATTTTGTTGACATTTGACATAGGACACCAATATGTTACCACAAGTTTGACGTGCGATCCGAATTCCACGCCTACCAAGCATTGCAAATAATGTATCAGAGATTTATATTCACATTTTTTGTGAGGCGATTTATATTAATAAATGACGTACCATAGTTCACGTACGTTTATTCCGATTCTTTCGTTACATGATACTTATTTATAGTGAGTTGGATTGGGTCATCGTTACGCATGAATCTGCTACGTATTTGCGTCGACATCTACACTGCATCAATTTTGCAAGAAACAATTCTTGTGTAAACATTTTGTAGTTTTAGACGTCTTATCATGTATTACACGCATATAATCACTATTTGTGTTATATGGGGAATGTGTGAGCGCGTAATATCGTTATTGGTAAGTGGTCGTGGCCGATTTTGCGCATCCTCCACCTCACGACTTTGATGCCTTCGTGCGAATTTATAAAAAGCGATAAGGCATTATATAGTATGAATATCATTAACTTACCTGTGGCATGACGTCCATACAAAATTTTGACAATTTTTGAGCATCCATTCGCTTTTTCCAAAATTCGTGCGCACGCAGTCAATTTGCACTGACCGAGATAACCCCCCTTTGGTTGGTTTCGGTTAGGTTAGGTTAGGTTAGGTTAGGTTAGGTTAGGTTAGTGGGGCACCTGCGCAGACGTTGTTGCGCAGTGCAGTCATATGACGTGCGCATGTGAGGGAACCTTGAGCTAGTTATGGTCAGTTTTAAATTATTTAACAACCAAAATTACGATTCCGTCACTTTAAAGAGAATATTATTTTCTGGGCTCCACTTTCATACCTAAATTAAACATTTTACAAGGATATTATATTGGACACATACTTTCAGTAATTGCAAGTACACCAATCACTTATCACTTAAATATAATCTTATAGAATATTTCATTTTGGAAGTATATATGTTGTCACACGAAGAAAAATTTATTTAAAGATTTATTTAATTTCTTTATTACATTACATATAATTACTACAGTGACCCCATTCATCGGTATAAAGAATAAATGTTCTCAGATTACATAGGTCCAGCTTCTGCAGATAAGCGATATCTGTATATGATTTAAGTGTTACTAACTCGTACAAAAGTCTTTACTGAGTACACATGGCATGCAAATGTCCTTTCACTGAAGTCGTATGTCCCAATTTGACGAACCGCACATATTCTTGCATGTTATGTTGGATTGGTGTTTCACTTATTTCTATTCTCACACTTCAACGAGAAGACATCCTTGCACTGAGATTCACTGTATGTAGCACCCGTTAATATCTGATTGAACGGTAGCAATTAATCGTGTTAATGGTCCCGAAGAACTGTATTTCTAGAGCACAAAGGTACGTTGATACTGACCGAAATAAATCAAATGATTCCAACCGTAGTATAATGGCGACTGTTCAATCTGGACCAGCCGACTTTTCCAAGACAGAATCAAAACTGACTGACTTCTGATTGGTCCTCGATGCCATTCGAAAGTATTGATTTCTTTCCATTGAGGCCTTTACAGATGGCACGTCTTATCTTTGGTTCCGCATTTCTCCGGTAGACTGCGTCTTTGTGTTTTTACGTCGTGTCCTCCAGTAAATGTGAGGCAATATTTTCGATATATTTTGTTGACATTTGACATAGGACACCAATATGTTACCACAAGTTTGACGTGCGATCCGAATTCCACGCCTACCAAGCATTGCAAATAATGTATCAGAGATTTATATTCACATTTTTTGTGAGGCGATTTATATTAATAAATGACGTACCATAGTTCACGTACGTTTATTCCGATTCTTTCGTTACATGATACTTATTTATAGTGAGTTGGATTGGGTCATCGTTACGCATGAATCTGCTACGTATTTGCGTCGACATCTACACTGCATCAATTTTGCAAGAAACAATTCTTGTGTAAACATTTTGTAGTTTTAGACGTCTTATCATGTATTACACGCATATAATCACTATTTGTGTTATATGGGGAATGTGTGAGCGCGTAATATCGTTATTGGTAAGTGGTCGTGGCCGATTTTGCGCATCCTCCACCTCACGACTTTGATGCCTTCGTGCGAATTTATAAAAAGCGATAAGGCATTATATAGTATGAATATCATTAACTTACCTGTGGCATGACGTCCATACAAAATTTTGACAATTTTTGAGCATCCATTCGCTTTTTCCAAAATTCGTGCGCACGCAGTCAATTTGCACTGACCGAGATAACCCCCCTTTGGTTGGTTTCGGTTAGGTTAGGTTAGGTTAGGTTAGGTTAGTGGGGCACCTGCGCAGACGTTGTTGCGCAGTGCAGTCATATGACGTGCGCATGTGAGGGAACCTTGAGCTAGTTATGGTCAGTTTTAAATTATTTAACAACCAAAATTACGATTCCGTCACTTTAAAGAGAATATTATTTTCTGGGCTCCACTTTCATACCTAAATTAAACATTTTACAAGGATATTATATTGGACACATACTTTCAGTAATTGCAAGTACACCAATCACTTATCACTTAAATATAATCTTATAGAATATTTCATTTTGGAAGTATATATGTTGTCACACGAAGAAAAATTTATTTAAAGATTTATTTAATTTCTTTATTACATTACATATAATTACTACAGTGACCCCATTCATCGGTATAAAGAATAAATGTTCTCAGATTACATAAGTCCAGCTTCTGCAGATAAGCGATATCTGTATATGATTTAAGTGTTACTAACTCGTACAAAAGTCTTTACTGAGTACACATGGCATGCAAATGTCCTTTCACTGAAGTCGTATGTCCCAATTTGACGAACCGCACATATTCTTGCATGTTATGTTGGATTGGTGTTTCACTTATTTCTATTCTCACACTTCAACGAGAAGACATCCTTGCACTGAGATTCACTGTATGTAGCACCCGTTAATATCTGATTGAACGGTAGCAATTAATCGTGTTAATGGTCCCGAAGAACTGTATTTCTAGAGCACAAAGGTACGTTGATACTGACCGAAATAAATCAAATGATTCCAACCGTAGTATAATGGCGACTGTTCAATCTGGACCAGCCGACTGTTCCAAGACAGAATCAAAACTGACTGACTTCTGATTGGTCCTCGATGCCATTCGAAAGTATTGATTTCTTTCCATTGAGAACTTCACAGATGGCACGTCTTATCTTTGGTTCCGCATTTCTCCGGTAGACTGCGTCTTTGTGTTTTTACGTCGTGTCCTCCAGTAAATGTGAGGCAATATTTTCGATATATTTTGTTGACATTCGACATAGGACACCAATATGTTACCACAAGTTTGACGTGCGATCCGAATTCCACGCCTACCAAGCATTGCAAATAATGTATCAGTGATTTATATTCACATTTTTTGTGAGGCGATTTATATTAATAAATGACGTACCATAGTTTACGTACGTTTATTCCGATTCTTTCGTTACATGATACTTATTTATAGTGAGTTGGATTGGGTCATCGTTACGCATGAATCTGCTACGTATTTGCGTCGACATCTACACTGCATCAATTTTGCAAGAAACAATTCTTGTGTAAACATTTTGTAGTTTTAGACGTCTTATCATGTATTACACGCATATAATCACTATTTGTGTTATATGGGGAATGTGTGAGCGCGTAATATCGTTATTGGTAAGTGGTCGTGGCCGATTTTGCGCATCCTCCACCTCACGACTTTGATGCCTTCGTGCGAATTTATAAAAAGCGATAAGGCATTATATAGTATGAATATCATTAACTTACCTGTGGCATGACGTCCATACAAAATTTCAACAATTTTTGAGCATCCATTCGCTTTTTCCAAAATTCGTGCGCACGCAGTCAATTTGCACTGACCGAGATTACCCCGCTTTGGTTGGTTTCGGTTAGGTTTGGTTAGGTTAGGTTAGGTTAGTGGGGCACCTGCGCAGACGTTGTTGCGCAGTGCAGTCATATGACGTGCGCATGTGAGGGAACCTTGAGCTAGTTATGGTCAGTTTTAAATTATTTAACAACCAAAATTACGATTTCGTCACTTTAAAGAGAATATTATTTTCTGGGCTCCACTTTCATACCTAAATTAAACATTTTACAAGGATATTATCTTGGACACATACTTTCAGTAATTGCAAGTACACCAATCACTTATCACTTAAATATAATCTTATAGAATATTTCATTTTGGAAGTATATATGTTGTCACACGAAGAAAAATTTATTTAAACATTTTTTAATTTTTTTATTACATTACATATAATTACTACAGTGACCCCATTCATCGGTATAAAAATAAATGTTCTCAGATTACATAGGTCCAGCTTCTGCAGATAAGCGATATCTGTATATGATATAAGTGTTACTAACTCGTACAAAAGTCTTTACTGAGTACACATGGCATGCAAATGTCCTTTCACTGAAGTCGTATGTCCCAATTTGACGAACCGCACATATTCTTGCATGTTATGTTGGATTGGTGTTTCACTTATTTCTATTCTCACACTTCAACGAGAAGACATCCTTGCACTGAGATTCACTGTATGTAGCACCCGTTAATATCTGATTGAACGGTAGCAATTAATCGTGTTAATGGTCCCGAAGAACTGTATTTCTAGAGCACAAAGGTACGTTGATACTGACCGAAATAAATCAAATGATTCCAACCGTAGTATAATGGCGACTGTTCAATCTGGACCAGCCGACTGTTCCAAGACAGAATCAAACTGACTGACTTCTGATTGGTCCTCGATGCCATTCGAAAGTATTGATTTCTTTCCATTGAGGCCTTCACAGATGGCACGTCTTATCTTTGGTTCCGCATTTCTCCGGTAGACTGCGTCTTTGTGTTTGTACGTCGTGTCCTCGAGTAATTGTGAGGCAATATTTTCGATATATTTTGTTGACATTTGACATAGGACACCAATATGTTACCACAATTTTGACGTGCGATCCGAATTCCACGCCTACCAAGCATTGCAAGTAATGTATCAGAGATTTATATTCACATTTTTTGTGAGGCGATTTATATTAATAAATGACGTACCATAGTTCATGTACGTTTATTCCGATTCTTTCGTTACATGATACTTATTTATAGTGAGTTGGAATGGGTCATCGTTACGCATGAATCTGCTACGTATTTGCGTCGAAATCTACACTGCATCAATTTTGCAAGAAACAATTGTTGTGTAAACATTTTGTAGTTTTAGACGTCGTATCATGTATTACACGCATATAATCACTATTTGTGTTATATGGGGAATGTGTGAGCGCGTAATATCGTTATTGGTAAGTGGTCGTGGCCGATTTTGCGCATCCTCTACCTCACGACTTTGATGCCTTCGTGCGAATTTATAAAAAGCGATAAGGCATTATATAGTATGAATATCATTAACTTACCTGTGGCATGACGTCCATACAAAATTTTGACAATTTTTTAGCATCCATTCGCTTTTTCCAAAATTCGTGCGCACGCAGTCAATTTGCACTGACCGAGATTACCCCGCTTTGGTTGGTTTCGGTTAGGTTAGGTTAGGTTAGGTTAGGTTAGGTTAGGTTAGTGGGGCACCTGCGCAGACGTTGTTGCGCAGTGCAGTCATATGACGTGCGCATGTGAGGGAACCTTGAGCTAGTTATTGTCAGTTTTATATTATTTAACAACCAAAAATACGATTCCGTTACTTTAAAGAGAATATTATTTTCTGGGCTCCACTTTCATACCTAAATTAAACATTTTACAAGGATATTATATTGGACACATACTTTCAGTAATTGCAAGTACACCAATCACTTATCACTTAAATATAATCTTATAGAATATTTCACTTTGGAAGTATATATGTTGTCACACGAAGAAAAATTTATTTAAATATTTATTTAATTTCTTTATTACATTACATATAATTACTACAGTGACCCCATTCATCGGTATAAAGAATAAATGTTCTCAGATTACATAGGTCCAGCTTCTGCAGATAAGCGATATCTGTATATGATTTAAGTGTTACTAACTCGTACAAAAGTCTATACTGAGTACACATGGCAAGCAAATGTCCTTTCACTGAAGTCGTATGTCCCAATTTGACGAACCGCACATATTCTTGCATGTTATGTTGGATTGGTGTTTCACTTATTTCTATTCTCACACTTCAACGAGAAGACATCCTTGCACTGAGATTCACTGTATGTAGCACCCGTTAATATCTGATTGAACGGTAGCAATTAATCGTGTTAATGGTCCCGAAGAACTGTATTTCTAGAGCACAAAGGTACGTTGATACTGACCGAAATAAATCAAATAATTCCAACCGTAGTATAATGGCGACTGTTCAATCTGGACCAGCCGACTGTTCCAAGACAGAATCAAAACTGACTGACTTCTGATTGGTCCTCGATGCCATTCGAAAGTATTGATTTCTTTCCATTGAGAACTTCACAGATGGCACGTCTTATCTTTGGTTCCGCATTTCTCCGGTAGACTGCGTCTTTGTGTTTTTACGTCGTGTCCTCCAGTAAATGTGAGGCAATATTTTCGATATATTTTGTTGACATTTGACATAGGACACCAATATGTTACCACAAGTTTGACGTGCGATCCGAATTCCACGCCTACCAAGCATTGCAAATAATGTATCAGAGATTTATATTCACATTTTTTGTGAGGCGATTTATATTAATATATGACGTACCATAGTTTACGTACGTTTATTCCGATTCTTTCGTTACATGATACTTATTTATAGTGAGTTGGATTGGGTCATCGTTACGCATGAATCTGCTACGTATTTGCGTCGACATCTACACTGCATCAATTTTGCAAGAAACAATTCTTGTGTAAACATTTTGTAGTTTTAGACGTCTTATCATGTATTACACGCATATAATCACTATTTGTGTTATATGGGGAATGTGTGAGCGCGTAATATCGTTATTGGTAAGTGGTCGTGGCCGATTTTGCGCATCCTCCACCTCACGACTTTGATGCCTTCGTGCGAATTTATAAAAAGCGATAAGGCATTATATAGTATGAATATCATTAACTTACCTGTGGCATGACGTCCATACAAAATTTCAACAATTTTTGAGCATCCATTCGCTTTTTCCAAAATTCGTGCGCACGCAGTCAATTTGCACTGACCGAGATTACCCCGCTTTGGTTGGTTTCGGTTAGGTTAGGTTAGGTTAGGTTAGGTTAGTGGGGCACCTGCGCAGACGTTGTTGCGCAGTGCAGTCATATGACGTGCGCATGTGAGGGAACCTTGGGCTAGTTATGGTCAGTTTTAAATTATTTAACAACCAAAATTATGATTTCGTCACTTTAAAGAGAATATTATTTTCTGGGCTCCACTTTCATACCTAAATTAAACATTTTACAAGGATATTATCTTGGACACATACTTTCAGTAATTGCAAGTACACCAATCACTTATCACTTAAATATAATCTTATAGAATATTTCATTTTGGAAGTATATATGTTGTCACACGAAGAAAAATTTATTTAAAGATTTTTTAATTTTTTTATTACATTACATATAATTACTACAGTGACCCCATTCATCGGTATAAAGAATAAATGTTCTCAGATTACATAGGTCCAGCTTCTGCAGATAAGCGATATCTGTATATGATTTACGTGTTACTAACTCGTACAAAAGTCTTTACTGAGTACACATGGCATGCAAATGTCCTTTCACTGAAGTCGTATGTCCCAATTTGACGAACCGCACATATTCTTGCATGTTATGTTGGATTGGTGTTTCACTTATTTCTATTCTCACACTTCAACGAGAAGACATCCTTGCACTGAGATTCACTGTATGTAGCACCCGTTAATATCTGATTGAACGGTAGCAATTAATCGTGTTAATGGTCCCGAAGAACTGTATTTCTAGAGCACAAAGGTACGTTGATACTGACCGAAATAAATCAAATGATTCCAACCGTAGTATAATGGCGACTGTTCAATCTGGACCAGCCGACTGTTCCAAGACAGAATCAAAACTGACTGACTTCTGATTGGTCCTCGATGCCATTCGAAAGTATTGATTTCTTTCCATTGAGGCCTTCACAGATGGCACGTCTTATCTTTGGTTCCGCATTTCTCCGGTAGACTGCGTCTTTGTGATTTTACGTCGTGTCCTCGAGTAAATGTGAGGCAATATTTTCGATATATTTTGTTGACATTTGACATAGGACACCAATATGTTACCACAAGTTTGACGTGCGATCCGAATTCCACGCCTACCAAGCATTGCAAATAATGTATCAGAGATTTATATTCACATTTTTTGTGAGGCGATTTATATTAATAAATGACGTACCATAGTTTACGTACGTTTATTCCGATTCTTTCGTTACATGATACTTATTTATAGTGAGTTGGATTGGGTCATCGTTACGCATGAATCTGCTACGTATTTGCGTCGACATCTACACTGCATCAATTTTGCAAGAAACAATTCTTGTGTAAACATTTTGTAGTTTTAGACGTCTTATCATGTATTACACGCATATAATCACTATTTGTGTTATATGGGGAATGTGTGAGCGCGTAATATCGTTATTGGTAAGTGGTCGTGGCCGATTTTGCGCATCCTCCACCTCACGACTTTGATGCCTTCGTGCGAATTTATAAAAAGCGATAAGGCATTATATAGTATGAATATCATTAACTTACCTGTGGCATGACGTCCATACAAAATTTTGACAATTTTTGAGCATCCATTCGCTTTTTCCAAAATTCGTGCACACGCAGTCAATTTGCACTGACCGAGATTACCCCGCTTTGGTTGGTTTCGGTTAGGTTAGGTTAGGTTAGGTTAGGTTAGGTTAGTGGGGCACCTGCGCAGACGTTGTTGCGCAGTGCAGACATATGACGTGCGCATGTGAGGGAACCTTGAGCTAGTTATGGTCAGTTTTAAATTATTTAACAATCAAAATTACGATTTCGTCACTTTAAAGAGAATATTATTTTCTGGGCTCCACTTTCATACCTAAATTAAACATTTTACAAGGATATTATTTTGGACACATACTTTCAGTAATTGCAAGTACACCAATCACTTATCACTTAAATATAATCTTATAGAATATTTCATTTTGGAAGTATATATGTTGTCACACGAAGAAAAATTTATTTAAAGATTTTTTAATTTTTTTATTACATTACATATAATTACTACAGTGACCCCATTCATCGGTATAAAGAATAAATGTTCTCAGATTACATAGGTCCAGCTTCTGCAGATAAGCGATATCTGTATATGATTTACGTGTTACTAACTCGTACAAAAGTCTTTACTGAGTACACATGGCATGCAAATGTCCTTTCACTGAAGTCGTATGTCCCAATTTGACGAACCGCACATATTCTTGCATGTTATGTTGGATTGGTGTTTCACTTATTTCTATTCTCACACTTCAACGAGAAGACATCCTTGCACTGAGATTCACTGTATGTAGCACCCGTTAATATCTGATTGAACGGTAGCAATTAATCGTGTTAATGGTCCCGAAGAACTGTATTTCTAGAGCACAAAGGTACGTTGATACTGACCGAAATAAATCAAATGATTCCAACCGTAGTATAATGGCGACTGTTCAATCTGGACCAGCCGACTGTTCCAAGACAGAATCAAAACTGACTGACTTCTGATTGGTCCTCGATGCCATTCGAAAGTATTGATTTCTTTCCATTGAGGTCTTCACAGATGGCACGTCTTATCTTTGGTTCCGCATTTCTCCGGTAGACTGCGTCTTTGTGATTTTACGTCGTGTCCTCGAGTAAATGTGAGGCAATATTTTCGATATATTTTGTTGACATTTGACATAGGACACCAATATGTTACCACGAGTTTGACGTGCGATCCGAATTCCACGCCTACCAAGCATTGCAAATAATGTATCAGAGATTTATATTCACATTTTTTGTGAGGCGATTTATATTAATAAATGACGTACCATAGTTTACGTACGTTTATTCCGATTCTTTCGTTACATGATACTTATTTATAGTGAGTTGGATTGGGTCATCGTTACGCATGAATCTGCTACGTATTTGCGTCGACATCTACACTGCATCAATTTTGCAAGAAACAATTCTTGTGTAAACATTTTGTAGTTTTAGACGTCTTATCATGTATTACACGCATATAATCACTATTTGTGTTATATGGGGAATGTGTGAGCGCGTAATATCGTTATTGGTAAGTGGTCGTGGCCGATTTTGCGCATCCTCCACCTCACGAATTTGATGCCTTCGTGCGAATTTATAAAAAGCGATAAGGCATTATATAGTATGAATATCATTAACTTACCTGTGGCATGACGTCCATACAAAATTTCAACAATTTTTGAGCATCCATTCGCTTTTTCCAAAATTCGTGCGCACGCAGTCAATTTGCACTGACCGAGATTACCCCGCTTTGGTTGGTTTCGGTTAGGTTAGGTTAGGTTAGGTTAGTGGGGCACCTGCGCAGACGTTGTTGCGCAGTGCAGTCATATGACGTGCGCATGTGAGGGAACCTTGAGCTAGTTATGGTCAGTTTTAAATTATTTAACAACCAAAAATACGATTCCGTCACATTAAAGAGAATATTATTTTCTGGGCTCCACATTCATACCTAAATTAAACATTTTACAAGGATATTATATTGGACACATACTTTCAGTAATTGCAAGTACACCAATCACTTATCACTTAAATATAATCTTATAGAATATTTCATTTTGGAAGTATATATGTTGTCACACGAAGAAAAATTTATTTAAAGATTTATTTAATTTTTTTATTACATTACATATAATTACTACAGTGACCCCATTCATCGGTATAAAGAATAAATGTTCTCAGATTACATAGGTCCAGCTTCTGCAGATAAGCGATATCTGTATATAATTTACGTGTTACTAACTCGTACAAAAGTCTTTACTGAGTACACATGGCATGCAAATGTCCTTTCACTGAAGTCGTATGTCCCAATTTGACGAACCGCACATATTCTTGTATGTTATGTTGGATTGGTGTATCACTTATTTCTATTCTCACACTTCAACGAGAAGACATCCTTGCACTGAGATTCACTGTATGTAGCACCCGTTAAT